>NC_133664.1:80268574-80569929 GCF_037893015.1 Macrotis lagotis | reverse complement strand
TATACTATAAAGCAGCAGCCACCAAAAGTGCCTAGTCCTGGTTAAGAAATGGAGTAATGTATCAGTGGATTAGAATAGGTTCAAAAGAAATCTCAGTAAATGATTATAGCAGTCTACTATTTGATTAAATCAAAGACATGAACTTAGACATAAAAAGATTAGGAAGTGATCTTATCTCAATTCATACTTTAGTTAACTTGGGGTTTTAGTCCAGTGATTGGGGTGCTAAAAGGACAGTGGGGTGTCCCTGATACTCCATGTGAGGAGGGCTTAGGGCTATGAAGGAGTACTATAGAGACAGAGGGTGAGAGTATACTTATAAAAGTTAGACATGAAAACATCCTGAAGAAATATCTTTTTCTTGAAGCTTTGGCTACAATTAGAAGGAAGATGCATTGGGGGCAGGAGTCCAAATGCTTCATGAACTGATTTGATTTTGTAGAATGCTTTGGCTCATGAGGATTGTGGGTTGATGGAGGATACTTGAAAAAGGAGGTAATATAAAAAGTGATTATAATTTGATGTGATCCATGACTCTTGAGCAGTGTATTTCTAATGAGACAGAAGAGGGGAGAGTACCTAGTGACTATGAGGCAATTTTTCTTATCAATCAATCAATCAATCTTTGATTGACAGTACTTTGTTATGACTACTATCATGGCAGATAAAAGGAGTGTATTTTCACAATGGGCATGTAAGTACAAGACAGGGTTAAAACAATAAAAACATAAAAAGAAGAACTTTATAGGAGAAGGCTAGGAGGCATTAGTGGATAAATAATACCAGGTGAAAAGGCACAAAGACCTATTTCTGCAGAGGGAAAGAAGTGAGGATGATTGAGTAAATTCTAATCAATAGACTTGACCCAGAGATGGAATAAGATACTTTCCCAAATGAATTTAAAAATCTATCCTGCACTGCAAGAAAGTAGGGGAGGGAAAGGGAAAGAAAAAGGGAAAAAGTAAGAGATAAATGGGAAAGCAAAAGGTATAAATGAAATTAAAAAAGCAAGTTATAATTTAAAAGGAAAAACAAAGAGAAAAGGGAGTAAGACATAGAAGAAGAGGAATAAATGGAAGGGAAAGAGAAAAGACTGGGGAAATAACATGGAGACGAATAAAGAATTAATAATCTTAATTGTAAATGTGAATGGGATGAAAACAGAAGCACAGAATGGATTAAAAACCACAATCATACAATAGATTGTTTACAAAAAAACACATTTGAAGCAGAAGGATGCACACAGTTTAAAGGTAAAAATCTGGAGCAAAATATATTATGCTTCAGTAGAAGTAAAAACAAATCTGGTAGTGATCCTGATTTCAGATAAATCAAAGGGAAAAATAGATCTCATTAAAAGTGATAAGAAAGGAAACTACATCTTCTTTTATACATTTCTTTTTTTAAGTTTTTTTTTGCAAGGCAAATGGGGTTAAGTGGCTTGCCCAAGGCCACACTGCTAGGTAATTATTAAGTGTCTGAGACCAGCTTTGAACCCAGGTACTCCTGACTACAGGGCCGGTGCTTGATCCACTGCACCACCTAGCCGCGCCTTTATATTTCTTTTTAAGAAAGATTTTATTGATTTTGAGGTTTACAAAATTTCCCCCATTCTTGCTTCCCTTCCCCCACCCCCCACAGAAGGCATTCTGTCAATCCTTACATTGGACACTACATCTTCTTAAAAGGCACCAAAGTCAAGGAAGGTATACAATAATTAAATATATAGTGTTCAAATTCTTAGAGGAGAAGCTTAATGAATTACAAGAAAACATAAAGAGCAAAGCCATAATAATGGGGGACCTCTACCACCCTCTTTCAGAACTAAATAAATCAAACCACAATGGAAGTTAGGAAGGTGAATAAAATCTTAAAAAATAAATATGCTAGATCTCTGGAAAAAAATTGAATAGGGATATAAAAGAATCAACCTTTTTCTTGCAGTACATGGTATCTATTATAAAATTGATCATACACTAAGATGTAAAAAATTACAATATAATGCAGAAAGGGAGGAATAATGAATGCATACTTTTCAGACCATGATGCAATAAAAATTACATGTAATAAAGGGAAATGGAAGGAAAACCCAAACTTGATTGGAAACATAACTTAATTTTAAAGAAGGACTGGATCAAAAAAGACAATTAAATAGATAAACTTTTGGTTAATGTGATAAAAAAAAAAGATAGTCAAATTACCAGTATCAAAAACGAAAGGATGAACTAGCCATCCAATGAGGAGGAAATTAAATTTGGAGCTACTTTGTCAAACTATATGCCAAAAAAATTGATATCCTGAATGAAATGAATGGATATTTACAAAAATATAAACTGCCCAGATTAACATAAGAGGGAATAACATACTTAACCCCATTACCAAAAAATAAATTAAAGAAACGATCAATAAATTCCCTAAGAAAAATTCCTCCATGTCCAAATGGATTTGCAAGTGAATTCTAGCAAACATTTAAGGAACACTTAATTCCTATTCTACATAAACTATTTAAAAAAATAAGTTCTGTCAAATTCATTTTATAATACCAATATGGTACTCATACCTAAATGAGGAAGAATGAAAACAATCCCTAATGAACATTGATGCAAAAATCTTACATAAAATTTTAACAAAAAGATTACAGCAAATTATTACTAAGATAATATACCATGACCAGGTAGGATTTTTACCTGGTAGGCAGGGATGTTTCAATATTAGGAAAAAACTCAACATAATTGAGCATATAAACAGCAAAAGCAAAAGAAATCATATGATTATCTCAATAGATGCTGAAAAAGCCTTTTACAAAATACAACATCCATTCCTATTAAAACTAGAAAGAATAAGACTAAATGGAGTTTTTCTTAAAATAATAAGCAGGAACTATTTAAAAGATCAACAAATGGTAAGCTTAATTGAGATAAAATAGCACCATTTCCAATAAGATTGGGAGGAAAGAAGGACATCTATTATTGCCATTATTATTCAATATATCATTCAAACTGTTAACTTTTGCAATAAAAAAAAATAAAACTAAATTGAGGAAATCAGAACTGGCAAGGAGGAAGCAAAGTTTTCTATCTTTGCAGATGATATGCTAATATATTTAGAGAAACTGAGAAAATCATCTTAAAAACTACTTGAAACTATGAACAAATTTAGCAAAGTAGCAGGATATAAAATAACCCACAAAACCATCAGCATTTCTATATATATAAGAAACAAAGCTGAAAGGCAAGAGATAGGAAGAGAATTTCCATTTAAAGTAACTGAAGACAAAATTAAATACTTGGGAAACTATCTCCCAAGGCAAACTGAGAAACTGTATGAACAGAATTAAAAAGCATTTCTCACACACAAAAACATCAGATTTAAACAACAGGGAAAATATCAATTGTTCATAGAAACGTTGAACTAATATAATAAAAATGACAATTCTACACAAATTAAATTACTTATTCAGTGCCATACCAATCAAACTACCAGATAACTATTTTACTGAGTTAGGAAAAAATTAACAAAATTCATCTGGAACAATAAAAAGTCAAAAATATTAAGGGAACTGATAAAAAAATGTAAAGGAAGGTAGCCTAGCTCTAGCAGATGTAAAACTATACTATAATATGTCAGTCATCAAAACTGTCTGGTACTGGTTAAGAAATAGAGTAATAGATCAGTAGATTAGGATAAATTCAAAAGAAACCGTAGTATGTGACTATAGGAATCTACTGTCGGATTAACCCAAAGACATTGGCTTCTGGGACAATAACTCACTATCTGATAAAAATTGTTAAGAAAACTAGAAAAAATATGGCAAAAATCAGGCATAGGCCCACAACCTAAAACAAAATAAGATCAAAGTGGGTACAGGATTTAGACATAAAGGGTGACACCATAGACAAATAGACCAAAAAAATACTCTATCAGATCTATGGAAAGGGGACAAATTTATGACCAAATATTGTACATTAAAAATTGCAAAATGAGTGATTTTTACTATTTTAATATATATTTATATATAAAAACTATTAGTCTTTACACTAATAACATAAATGTTGCCAAAATTAGAAGGAAAGCAGAAAGCTGGAAAACAATCTTCACAACTAGAAGTTCTGATAAAGGTCTCATTTCTAAAATATATAGAGAACTGCATCAAATGTATAAAGTTTCAAGGCATTCCCTAATTGATAAATGGTCAAAAGATATGAATATATAATTTTCAAATGAATAAATCAAAGCTATATATAATGATATGATAAACTGCCTCAAATCATTATTGATTAAAGAAATGCAAATTACAACAACAATGATGTGTCACCTCACACCTACAAGATTAGCCAAGATGAGGAAAAGTGAAAATGATCAATGTTGGAGAGATTGTGGGAGGATTAGGACATGGATGAATGGTGAAGTTGGAAATGGATACAACCATGCTGGAGAGCAATATAGAACTATGCCCAAAGAGCAACAAAAATGTTGATTCCCTTTGACTCAGCAATTCCAATTCTAGGTCTGTATGCAGAAGAATTCATAAAAAAATGGGAAAAGTCTTACATATTCCAAAATACAGCAACTCTTTTGTACTGACAAAGGATTGGAAATTGACAGGATGCCCATCAATTGGGGAATGTTGAACAAGTTATGGTATATGAATACTATGGAATATTGTTGTTCTATAAGAAATCATACATGGTTGGACTCTAGAGAAGCATAGAATGAACTCTGGGAACTGATGCTGAGCGAAGGGTGAAGAACTAAGAGAATAGTGTACACAATAACAACAACATTGTGAGATGAACAACCCTCATGAATACATCTCCTCTCAGCAGTTCAGAGAACTAGGACAACTCTGTTAGATCAGTTATGGACAATGTTATCCCCATCTAGAGGATGAAAAGCAAAAAATAAACTAAAACAAAAAAAAATCCTTCAGAATCTGATGAACATTGCATTTACTTTTAAAAAATATCTCCTATGTATTCCTTGCCCTTAATCCTAATTCCTCATACTGAAAAAAAACCTAATCTATAAATGTGTTTAACAAAAGTATATATGTACAATATTAACCTTACTCTTTGCTGCTGAAGGGTGGGGGGGTGAGAGGTGGAAAGGGAGGTTGGAAGGAATTTTTGCAATTTAAAAATATACTTGGGCATATAGATGAATGTTGAAAAATTTTCATAGCATGTATCTGGAAAAATAAAATATCAATAGAAAAATCATACAATAAAAAAGGAGTGGATCAAACAACAAATGAGAAAAATAATAAATAATTTCCTCCAAGAAAATGAGACATCATACCAAAATTTATGGGAGGCTGTCAAAGCAGTTTTTAGAGGAAATTTTATATCTCTAAATGCTTATATGAAATAGAGAAAAATAGAGACAGAGGACATCAATGAATTATGTATGCAACTGAAAAAGCTAAAAAAAAAAGAACAAATTAAGATTTCCCAAGTGAATACTAAATTAAAAATTCTGAAAATTAGAGAGAATAATAAAATTGAAATCAAGAAAATTTTTTATTTAATAAATAAAAACTAGTAATTGGTTTTATGAAAAAATAAAATAAATAAACTTTTGGTTGAGCTAATTTTAAAAAAAAAGAATAACAAATTACCAACATCAAAAATGAAAAGGTTGAACTTAAAAGAGAATGAGGAGCAAATTTTTTAAAAATTATAATGATATATTATTTTTCAAAATACATGTTGAGTTTTTCAACATTCATCCATATGCCTATGTATATTTTAAGTTACAAAATTTCCTTCTACCCTCCCTTGCAAAACATCTCTCTTCAGCAGCTGTCAGTTCGATATTGTGCATACACATTTATGTTAGACATGTTTACAGATTAGTCATTTTTAGTTTGAGGAATTAGGATTAAGGGAAAGAAATACATAGGAGATTTTTTTTTAAAGTGAATATAGTGTTCATCATACACTAAGGTATTTTTTTTTTGTATTTTGTTTTGTTTTTTTTTCTTCCTCTGGATGGGGATAGCATTGTCCATAAGCATGGTCCATAAGTTGCTGAAAGGAGTTGCTTCCATCAGGGTTGATCATCTCACAATATTGTTGTTAATGCATAAATTGTTTTCTTGGTTCTGCTCCCTTTGCTCAGCATCAGAACCTGTAAGTCATTTCATCCTTCTGTAGAGTCTGGCAATTTATGGTTTCCTATAGAACAATAGTATTCTATAACATTGATACACCATAATTTGCTTAGTCATTTCCCAATTGATGGGCATCCCCTCAATTTCTAATTCTTTGCCACTACAAAAAAGACCTGCTATGAATATTTTGGAACATATGGGAAATTTCTCATTTTTTTATGATTTCTTCTAGGTATAGGCCTGGAATTGGTGGGTCAAAGGGTATATGAACAGTTTTATTGCTCTTTAGGCATAGTTCCATATTGCTCTCCAGAATGGTTGGATTAGTTCACACCTTCACCAGAAATGCATTAATATCCTAATCCTCCCACAGTCTCACCAAAATTGATCATTTTCCCTGCTTGCCATCTTAGACAATCTGATAGGTTCAGAATTGTTTAATTTGCATTTCTTTAATCAGTAATGATTTGAAGCACTTTTATATGATTATATATAACTTTAATTTCTTCATTTGAAAACTGTCTATTCATTTCCTTTGACCACTTTTTCAATTAAAGAGAAAATTCAGAGCTATTTTGGCCAACTGTATACCAATAAATTTGACAAATTGCATGAAATGGATCAATATTTAGAAAAAAAACACACAACTCAGATTAAAGACCCAAATAACCCAATTTCAGTAAAAAGAAATTGAAGAAATCTTGTTTAAATGTCCTAAGAAAAAAGTCTCCAAGTGGATTACCAAGTGAATTCTATCAAACATTCATGGAATAATTAATTCCAATTCTATATAAACTATTTTAAAAATTAGGAGAAAGAAACTTCTGGCCAAGATGGCAAAGAGAAGCCAGGCACTATTTTAAGCTCTTCTGGAGAACTAACATGAAATAAACTTCTAAACAGGTTTTGTAACCACAGAATCCAGAAAAAAGAAGAACTGAAAGGAGAATCTACTATCAAGGTCTGCTATAGGGGAGCAAGGGAGAGCTGGGGGCAGAGCCCAGAGACACAGTGCAGGGATGCCAACATGAGGCTGGGAGACTGACCTGAGAACAGTGGCCAAAGAGTTTGTAGTGTGTACTGCAGGCAGATAGGGCAGATAGTGGCCCAGACTTCTTTCCAGTCACCTTGGCTGGTCTGGAAGACTTGGACCACAAGCCCCTCTGATTCCATCTGGGTGCACCCCCACCACCTTCCTGTGGCAGGGTCTGACTTCCTCTAGAACAAACATAAACAGACCAAGTGTTCCATGTTGCTCCAAGGACCCAGTATGGGTGGCAGATCTCCCCCAACACTGATTGCTCATTAAACTGATTAACTTTCTACCTGAAAGTCCACTCCAGATTGTGCAAGCCCAGATGCTCCCCTAGGCATGGGAGAGGACCACTAATCAACATCACAGAAAATTCAGAGAAAGCTTCTGGCATGCCTTACAAGCAAACCTACTGAAAAATGCCTTGAAGTCCCTAAATCCAATGAGGAAGGCCTCTAAGGATCTCAAGACCAAAGATTTGTAAACAGCCCCTCCCCCAACACAAGAACCTAGGGAAAGGGCCCAAAATGAAGAAAGGCCAGCACAGCGTAGGGTCCATTGAATGTTACCTTAAAGACAAGGATCTTAACTAAAAGAGGACTGGAACTTCAGAGGAGAATATAAATTGGTCTTCAGCCCAGGAGAACTTCTCAAAAGAGATAAGAAAGGAGTTTTAAAATCAAATGGAAAAAATGGGGGGAAAAATGCAAGGGAAAATTAACACTGTGCAAGAGAAAATTAACATATTACAACAAGAAAGCAAATCATTTGAAAATACAATTGGACAAATAAAAAAAGAAAGTAATTCTCTCAAAAACATAACTGGGCAAATGGTAAAAAGACAACTCCTTCAAAAATAGAACTGAGTTGGAAAAGGAAATGTAAAAGAAAAATGAAGAAATTGGAATTGGAAATTCCAATTGGAATTTGGAATTGGAAAAAAGATTGGAATTTGTGGAAGCTAATGACTTCATGAGACATCAAGAATCTGTTAAATAGAATGAAATGAAAAAGAAAAAATAGAAGAAAATGTAAGTTATTTCCCTGGCAAAACAACTAATCTGGAAAATTAATCCAGGGAAGACAATTTAAGAATCATAGGACTTCCTGAAAACTTTAAAGAAAAATTGGGCCTGGACTCCATGATTCAGGATATAGAGAATGAGAATTGCCCTGATAATCTGGAATCAGAGGGCAAAATAGCTATTGAAAGAATATATCTGGGGGCAGCCAGGTGGCACAGTGAATAGAGCACTGGCCCTGGACTCAGGAAGACCTGAGTTCAAATCTGGCTTCAGACACATAATAATTGCCTGGCTGTGTGACCTTGGGCGAGTCACTTAACTCCTTTGACTAAAACTAAGAAAATAATTTTAAAGAATATGTCTGCCCATCAATTTGGGGAATGGCTTAACAAGTTATGATACCCAAATATAGAGCATTATCATTATATAAAAACCATAAATTAACTCTAGAGAAGCATGGAATGACTTACAAGATCTGATGCTGAGTGAAAAGAACAGAACCAAGAAAATAAGTGTACATATTGTCAGCAACATTGCAAGATGATCAACCTTGATGGAAGCAGCTCCTCTCAGCAGTTCAGAGAGCTAGGACAACCATATTAGACCAGCTATAGACAATGCTCTCACTAGCCAGAAGACAAAAACCATAACAAAGCTAAAGAAAGAAACAACCCTTCAAGAGTCTGATGAACACTTTATAAAAATTATCTCTTCTTTATTTCTTTCCCTTAATCCTAATTCCTCATACCAAAAATGACTAATCTGTAATCATGTTTGCTAAAAATTTGTATGTACAATACTAATCTGACTGTTTGCCATTGATGGGAAGTGGGTGGATGGGGAGGATGGAAGGAAATTTTATAACTTAAATATGTACATATGCCTATGGATGAAAAATAAATAAATATTTTTTTAAAAGAAAGAATACATCCATCCCCTCCTGAAAGGAATCCCAAAATGAAAACACCAAGGATTATTGTGACCAAACTCTAGAACTATCAGATCCACAAGAAAAATCCTACAATTGGCCAGTAAGATGCAATTCAAATAAATACCAAGGAGCCATAGTCATAATTACACATGGCCTGACTACATCAAGTTTAAGGAATTGAAGGGCCTGGAATAAAATATTTCAGAGAACTTGAATTACAGTCAAGAATTCACTACCCAGAGAAAAACTAAGCCTTCTCTTTCAGAGTAAAAGATGAACATTTAACAAAATAGGAGACTTTCAACTTTTCTTGTTGAAAAGATCAGAGCTAAACAGACAATTTGGTCTTCAAACAGAGACTCAAGAAATATGTGAAAATGTAAATAATGGAAAAGAAAAAAACAGTTATTCAATAGGATTAAACTGGTTATATCTCTACTTGGGAGGAAGATTCTCATAACTCTTGAAAATTGTAAATCTATTATGGGAAATATACCTAGTCAAAAGGAATAGACATCCTTACATGTCTATGATTTGGATGGAATGATTTAAAAAATACTATCTCAAAAAGGGGGATAGTAAAGGGGGAAGGGGGATATTGAATGGAGTAAATTACATTGCATGAAAAGGTTGAAAGGATCTATTGCAATAAACGGGAAGAAGGGAGGAGATGAAAATTTCCTGAACCTAACTCTTATCAAATTTGGCTCAAAGAGGGATTAACATAACTACTCAGTTGAGTTTGGAAATTTATCATACGTTTCAAGCATTAAGAGGTGAAGGGCAGATAGTGGAAAGGAAGAATTAATAGAAGGAAGGGAAGAAAAAAGAGGCAAAGAGAAAGGGGAAAGAAAAAGAAGGGGAATTTGATAGGTGGAGTAAACATGCTGAAGGAAGTCATTTTCAGAAGCTAAATACTGGGAAATAAGGATAAGGTTAAAAAAGGGGAAAAATGCAAATGGAAGGAAGGTAGCATGGAGAGCTATAAAGAGTAATTTTTACTTTAAATATGAACAGGATGATCTCCCCCATAAGAGGATAGCAGAGCCGATTAAAAAAACAGAATCTTGCAATATGCTGCTTACGATAAACACATTTGAAGCAGAAAGACACAATGTAAAAGTGAGAGACTGGAGCAGTATGCTTCAGTTGAAATGAAAAAGGCAGGGGTAGCAATGTTTATCTCAAAGAAAACAGTCACAAAAAGAGATGTCCTTAGAAGAGATAAATAAGGAAACTATATACCATAGATAATGAAATTATTTCATTACTAAATATGTATGCACCAAAGTGGTATATCATCTAAATTCTTAGAAAAGGACCTGAATGAGTTTCAGGAAGACAGACAGCAAAACTCTATTGGTGGGAGACCTCATCCTCTTTCTCTCAGTTAGATAATTCTAACCATAAAATAAACAAGATGGAAGTTAAGGAGATAAAAACAGACATGATAGACCATTGGAGAAAATTGAATGGGAACAGGAAGGAATATACCCTATTTTCTGCACTACATGGCATCTACATGAAAATTGACCATGTACTAGAACATAAAATCTTAATAATCAAATGCAGAAAGGCAGAAGTATTGAGTGCATCCTTTTCTGGCTATGATATAATAAAAATCAAATGTAATAAGGGGTCATGACAAGACAGACCTAAACTAATTGCAAACTTAATAACCTAATTTTAAAGAATGAGTGGATACAAAATCAAAACATAGAAAGAATCGATGATTTCATCCATGACAATACTGAGACAACATACCAAAATTTATGGGATACAGCCAAAGCAATTAATTTTTAGGGGATATGTTATAGTGCTAAATCCTTATATGAATAGAGGAAGAGAAAATCAATGAACTGAGTATGCAACTAAAAGATTAGCTAAAGAAGAAATTAAAAATTTTCAATTAAATATGAAATTAGAAATTCTGAAAATTAAAGTAGATATTAATAAAATTGAAAACTAGAAAGCTATTGAAGTAATAAAGTCAAGAGTTGGATTTATGAAAAAATAAAATAGATAAATCTTTGGTTACTAGAATCAAAAATGAAAAAAGGTGAACTCACCACCAATGAGGAGGAAATTAAAGTAAAATTCAAGATTTTCTTGCCCAAATATATTCAAAAAATTGATAATCTAAGAGAAATGGATGAATACTTACAAAAATAGTAATTGCTTATTAAAAGAAGAGGAATTTAAGGTATTTAATTTATACTAAAATAATCTTTTCTCAGATAATTCAGCAAGCCATCAATGAACTAAGGGCCAGATGAATTTACAAGAGAATTCTAACAAACATTAAAAGAACAATTGGAAAAGATATGGAACAATTCGTAAAATAAGTGAAGATGATACTCTGCCTAATTGCTTCCATGACACCAATATGGTGCTGATACCTAAAGCGGGAAAAGTCAAAACTGAAAAAGAAAACTATAGACTAATTTCCCTAATGAATATGGATGCAAAATCTTAATTAAAATATCAACAAAGTGATTACAGCAAGTTATAACTAGGATAATACATTAAGACCAAGTAGGATTTATTCCAGGATTTCTGGATTGGTTCAATATTAGGAAAATTATCAGTATAATTGACTATATCAATAAAAAGCCTAACAGAAATCATACGATTATCTTAATAGATGCTGAAAAAGCCTTTGACAAAATACAGCACCCATTATTCTTTAAAATGATAAGTAGTATCTATCTGAAGCCATAAATAAGAGTTACATGTGTTGGGGATAAGTTAGAAGCATTCCCAGTAAGATCAGGAGTGAAACAAGGATGCATGTTAACACTATTATTATTCAGTATTGTATTAGAAAGTTATCATTAGCAATAAGAGAAGAAAAAATTGAATGAATTAGAATTGGTAAGGAAGAAACAAAACTCTCACTCTTTGTAGATGATATGGTATTATTCCTAGAGAACCCTAAAAAATCATCTAAAACAACTATTGGAAGCAATTAGCAACTTTAGCCAATTTGCAGGACATAAAAGAAAACCCATAAATCCTCAGTATTTCTATATATTTCTAACTAACAAGATACAACAGCAAGAGATAGAAAGAGAAATCCCATTTAAAATAATTTCAGACAACACAAAATGCTTGGGAGTCTATCTGCCAAGACAGAAGCAGAAATTCTATGAAAATAATTATAAAACACTTTTCACACAAATAAAATCAGATCTAAATAACTAGGTAAATATCAACTGCTCATGGATAGGCTAGGCTAATATAATAAAAATGGCAATTCTACTTAAATTAGACTACTTCTTTAGTTCCTAGCAAACTTCTAAGAATTTACTTTAGAGAGCTAGGAAAAAAAATAGTAAATTCATATGGAAGAAGAAAAAAAAATCAAGAATATGAAGGTATGGTACAGCTAGGTGGTGCAGTGAATAGAGCACTGACCCTGGAGTCAAAAGGGCTTGAGTTCAAACCAGCCTCAGACACTTAATAATTACTAGCTGTGTGACTTTGGGCAAGTCAGTTAACTCCATTGCCTTGCAAAAATCTAACAAAAAAAAGATTATCAAGGGATTTAATGAAAAAAAATGCAAAAGAAGGAGGCTTAGTCATCCTAGATCTAAAATTATATCAGTTTCAACCCTGATGGAATTACTCATGTCACCAGTACAATAATCAGGGAATAATATCTGAATCCAGAAAAGGAACTGTAGAGTTTAAACAAAGAACAAAAATTATTATCTTCAATTTTTAAAAAACTTTGCTTTATTTAATGTGTTCTTTCTTCCTTTATGATCTGTTTCTTTTCTCAACACATTCATTTTGGATCTAAGCATATCATAGAAGCAAATGTAAAGACTATATCAGAGTATCTTCTGTTGGAGGAAGAGAAGAGGGAGAAAAAAATTGTAAAATTCAAAAACTTGCAAAAAATGATTATTAGAAATTACCATTGATTGTATTCAGAAAATATAAAATATTCATATAATTTCAAAAAGGAAATATGAGTTCTGCCAAATTCCTTTTGTGGTATCATTATGGTGCTGATACCTAAACCAGTAAGAATCAAAACAGACAAAGAAAACTAAAGACCAATCAACCTAATAAATATTGTTGGAAAAATCATTAATAAAATTTTAGCAAAGAATTACAGTAAGTTATTACTAAGATAATATGTCATGATCAGGTAGGATTTATATCAGTTAGGCAAGGATGGTTTATTATTAGGAAAATCCTCAATATACTTGAACATATCAATAACAAAATTAACAGATATCATATCTCAATATCTCAATTGATGCCAAAAAGTCTTTGACAAAATATATCAATTCCTATAAAAAAGTAGAAAGTATTGGAATAAATGGAATTTTCCTTAAAATAATAACTACTATCTATTTAAAAATCACCAGATATTGTAAAGGGGATAAATTAGGTGAATTTATATTAACATCAGGGGTGAAACAAGGTTGCCCATTATCACCATTATGATTCATTGTAGAACTATAGATGTTAGCTTTAGCAGTAAGAGAAGAAAAAAAATAAATTGAAGGAATCAAAACTGGCAGTGAGGAAGGAAAGCTTTCACTCTTTGCAGATGATATGATGGTGTACTTAGAGAATCCAAGAAAATCATCTAAAAAAATTCTTTAAAACAATTAACAAATTCAGCAAAATAGCAGGATATAAAATAAATCCACATAAATCATCAGCATTTCTATATATGAACAACAAAGTCCAGGAACAAGAGAAAGAAAGAGAAATTCAATTTAATGTAATCACAGACACCATTAAATACTTGGGAATCTGCTTCCTGAAAGAAACCCAGAAATTTTATGAATCCTTTTTTGCACAAATGAAATCAGATCTAAACATTTGGAATATTGTCAGTTGCTCATGGTTAGGCTGAACTTATATAATAATAAAAATAACAACTCCACCCAAATTAAATTACTTATTTAGTGCCATACCAATCTACCAAAAAACTCCTTTACCAATCTTGGAAAAATAGAAATAAAATTCATCTGGAGAAACAAAAGGTCAAGAATATCAAGAGAACTGATGAACAAAAATGTAAAGGAAGGTGGCATTACTCTACCAAATCTAAAACAATACTATAAAACAGCAGTCATCAAAACTGCCTTGTACTGATTAAGAAATAAAGTAATGAAAAAAAAATGACAAAAAATAAAAAGAAATAAGAGTAATGGACCAGTGAATTTAAAAAGTACCAAAAAAGCATTCAAAAATTATTATAGTGCTATACTGTTTGACAAACCCTAAGAAATTAACTTCTGGGAAAAGAACTCACTATTAGACAAAAATTGATAGAAAAATAGAAAATAGTATGGCAAAATCCAGGCATAGACCCACATCTCACATATTTACAAAATAAGATCAAAATGGGTATGATTTAGGCATAAAGGATGATATCATAGACCAAATATGAGATAAAGAAATATTCTGTTACATCTATGGAAAGGGAAGAAATTTATGTTCAAACAAGAAACTGAGTATATTATAAATTGTAAAATGGTTGATTTGTCTGTATTAAATTTTTTATTAATAAAAGTAATGCTACCAATATTAGAAGGAAAACAAAGATGAAAAACAATTTTCACAGTTTGGGGTTCTGATAAAGATCTCATTTCTAAAATATAGAGAGAATTGAATCAAATTTATGTTTATTCATTGCCCAATTGTAAAGGATTAAATAATCATATCAAAAAATGCTCCAAATATTACTGATTAAAGGAATGCAAATTAAAATGAGTTTAAAGTACCACCTCACACCTATCATATTGACTAAAATGACAAAAAGAAATAATGATAAACATTGGAGACATTATAGGAGAATTGAGACATTCAAGCATTGTTGGTGAATTTGTGAACTGATCCAACCATTCTGGAGCGCAATATGCTACTTATTTACAAAAATGCTACTTATTTACACCTAAAAAACAATAAAACTGTATATACCCTTTGATCCAGAAATACCAATACTAGGCCTATATACAGAAAATAAAATCATAAAATAATAGGAAAAGTCCCACATATTCCAAAATATTTATAGCAACTTTTTTTGAGGGGAAAAGAATGGGAAATTGATGGAATACCTAACAAATAGAGAATGACTGAACAAGTTATATGAATGTGAATGTTATGGAGTACTATTGTTCTATAAGTAACCATGTGATTGGATTCTAGCGAAGTATGGAACATATTAAAGGAACTGATGCCGAAGAAAGGGAGCAGAAGCAAGAAAATATGGTATACATTAGCAAACAACATTGTGAGTTGGTCAGTTTTGATGGATGAAGTTCTTCATAGCAGTAGAGAGAGAGAGAGAGCTAAGACAGCCCTGCGACACCTGTTATGGACAAAGCTCTACTCATCCAGAGGAAGAAAAGCAAATATGTTTGTGTGTGTGTGTGTGTGTGTATTGAAAAAAACTACAGAATCTGAATGAACCCTATGTTCAATTTCTATAATTTGGTATTTTTGTTTTTACTTCCTATCTCATTTATTTTTTTCTCCTTAGTCCTCAGTCTTCATGGGGAAAAATGACTAATTTGTAAACATGTTAAACTCAAATGTACATGTATAATATTCACCAAACTGTCTGCTGATTAGGAGAGGGGTATATGAAGGTAGGGTTAAAGTAAATTATTTAACTTATAAGCATTTATATGCATGTAAATGAATGCAGAATAACTTTCATAGCATGTTATTGGAAAATGAAATAAAATATCAATCAACAAGTAAATATTTTACATTCATTTTAAATTTAAATGCAAAGCAATAAAAAGGAAAGAAAAGCATTTCCATGTACACAGTACAATACAAGGGGATTAAAAATAAAGCAATAAATTTACATTTTGCAAAAACCTTTATAATAAATACTACATAGTTTTTTCCAAAGCAATACAACTTTGCTATGCTTCATTCTAGGTTTGCTTTTGTTTTCTATTTTGTATTTTAATTTTAGAATTTTTCCTCTGTCTCTCCACACTCTAGAGAAGGTGTCTGCATATTTTTGAATGTATATAATTTATACACCCATGAATATGAATGCTCACTTCTTCATATATGTCGGACCATTCTATGTATATTTCTATTTGATCTTTCTCTGGAAATGAATGCCACCTTCCTTCATATGTCCAAGTTTTTCCTTATTTTCCTAAATCAACTATGTCAACATTTCTTTTATCATAGCAGTGTTTGTTCATAATCAAATGAATATATCCAATATTATATATATCCAAAATCTTTTCTATTTCAATTAAATCAAGATTATGCAATGTATTACCCTCATTCAAGTCTTTCATGTTTTCCTTAAATTCTTCTTTTATTGAAAGATCTAATATATTAAACTTATCCATAATTCATTAATTTAATTATAATATCACTCTGTTTAAGTTGTGTACTCATTTTGACCTTATTTGGTTATATGGTGTGAAATGACAGTCTAAATCTAATTTCTCCCATTATCAATCTCCCAATTCTTAACCCAGGATATCTTCTTTACCAGGTACTAGATTACTGTGGTTATTCATTACTTTATAGAGTGCGCCGGATATATTCTACTTATTTACCATTATATTGTTTGAGCCAGCACCATGTTGTTTTCACTGTTACAACATTGTAATACAATTTGAAATCTAATAATGATATTCCATCTTTCTTCACATTATTTTTTCATTAATTCCCTTGACATTCATTATATTCCATTCTTCTAGATAAATTTTGCTATTATGTGCCTGGTTGTATAAAATAATTTATTGGGTTTTTGATTAGTATGATATTGAATATGTAAATTAATTTAGATAGAATTGGCATTTTTATTAAATTGCCTCAACCTGCTCATGACCAATGTATACTTCTCTGATTATTTATAAATTTATTTGCATGCAAAATGTTTTGAAATTGTTTTCATTTGTTCCTGTATTTGTCTAGTCAGGTAGACTCCTAGTATTTTATATTGTCTACAGTTGTTTGAAATATTATATTTCTTTCTATTTCTTACTGCTGGACTTTGTTGATAATATATAAAAATGCTACTTATTTAAGTTTATTTACTTTATAGCCAAAGATTTTTAATGAAGTTGTAAGTGGTTTCTGCTGTTTTTTTAAATTAATTATCTTGTATTGTCTCAGTATACCATCACATCACCTGTTATATCTTTATTCTTCAAATTTCTTTATTTTTAAGTATTGTTAATAGTGGGCATTTCTAATACACTTTTTTTTAGGTTTTTGCAAGGCAAATGGGGTTAAGTGGCTTGCCCAAGGCCAAACAGCTAGGTAATTATTAAGTGTCTGAGACAAGATTTGAACCCAGGTACTCCTAACTCCAAGGCCAGTGCTTTATCCACTACACTACCTAGCTGGCCCTCTAATACACTATTGAATTAACATGGTGATAATGGATATCATTGCTTTAAAGCTGTTCTTTTTGGGAAGGTGTCTAGTTAAACTCCATTAAAGATAATACTTTCATACAATGGTTTCAATATAAGTTACTTATCATTTTAAAGGATCCTTCATTGCTTTCTATGCTTTCAATTATTTTAACAAGACTGAATGTGATATATTGTCAAAACCACTTTATATATCTATTTAAATGATTTTTCTTGGGTTTTGTTATTGATTTGGACAATTATGCTGATAGATTTTCTAATATTGAAATTGCTTTGCATTTCTGATATAAATTTCACCTGGTCATAATGTATAATTTTTTGTGACATGGTCCTGAATATCTCTTTTCTAGTATTTTCTTTAAATTTTTTGCAACAATATTCATTATTGAAAATAGACAGACTTCCAACCAAGATGGCAGAGAGAAGACAGGCACAGTTCTAAAGTCTCCTGATCTCTTCCCCATCTACCACATGAAACAAACCTCTTAAAAGAAATCCAACTCAAAAAAACCCCAGAAAGAAAAGCCAGAAGAAAGAACATCTACCTTGGGATTTGTATCCAGCAGGAGCTGTGGCTGAATTTGGGCGGGTGAGTCTGGGCCCAGAGGGAAGATCAGCCCTGATCAACCAGACTAGCAGCTGAATTGGAACCAGGAGTCAGAGGGCCAGAGAGGAGCTGGACCTGCTGGATCAGAGGTGGACCTGTACCGTGGGGGTGTGAGTCTGCAGGGGAGCAAAGGCGCGGGTGTTGGAGCTGTCCCCCAGGAGATCCTGGACAGGGCTGCGGGGAGAATTCTGCAGCAGGGGAGCGGCAGACACCATCCCTGGGCTCCTCTGGTCTGAGTCCCATTACAACTCAGACTTCTCCCTTAACAAACAAATACAAACTACTTCTGCCTCAGGCCCAGGTGTGTGAGCAGAAGAACCAGCCCACCTGAGGAATGACCTCAGGCCAGGGTAAAGCCCACCATTGATCGAAGGCAAAAGAATTCAATAGCTCCAACTCCTCCCTTCAAGGAAAAGGAGAAGGCCTCAACCAAGGTCACAGACACTCCAGAGAAAGCAACCAGCACCTCCTACAGGCCAGCCAGAGAAACCGCACTCAGTGAGTAAAGCCTTTAGCAATCCCAAGCCCCTGTGAACCAGCCCCTCCAAAACTCAGGTCTCAGCAAAATGATCAAATGATCATCTGTGACTATGGATCCATAAATTTGAATTATTTTCTTCTGGTTACCTGCAATAATTTTTCCTTGCCCTAGGAAATCTGGCATTTAACTATAATATTCCTGGAAGTTTTCTTTAGGATATCTGTCAAGAGGTTATCAGTGAATTCCTTCAATTTTTTATTTTGTCCTCTGTTTCTATGATATATTTCTCTAGCATAGCTATCTCCAAAGATTATTACTGGTGTTGCTCCCTTATGTGTTACAGGCTGACTCCAATCCAGGTGTCATAGAGTTCCCTTATTGACCTCCTAAGTTAATTTACGCTTGAAAAAAATGTCTCACCCTACCTCTTTGCTGGCTCCACCACTCAAGGATTCAATTTGAATTGTTATTTCAAAGTTATTTGAAGGGTAATATTGGGAGAACTTGACTAAATTGCTATCTCTTCTCCACAATATTGGTTCTGCCTCCTGTCATTATTTTTAAAGAGTTATCTCTTCCAACATTTTCATAACAGTAGTATTTATAACTAGAAAGCAAACAAGCCCAAAACTCTTATGTTCAACAAGAGCAAAGATAAATTTTGATTCAGTAATTTAATGGAATGCAATAAAATGAAGAAAATCACCTACTTGAAGGAAAACAGATTAACATGGAAAAACTTTCATAGAATAATGCAAAGTGAAAAAAATGCATCAGAGGAATAGGGTATACAATACTATCATAAAAAGGGGAAGAATAAACAAAAAATTCTGATGGTCAATTGGGAACTGATTGAAATAACTTTATGATATTGTATGCAATGAAATTAATTCATTCAAATGTTAATAGTTAATGACCAAATATATGTTATGTAATTTTCAGTGAGTTTTCAAAAAACCTTTTAGTTTTTCAGAATGTATTGGTGATTGGCTGAACATTTTAGAAATTGAATGTCCTAATGGAAAGATTTTAAGTCTTTTGCCTCAAAAAGCCAGGGTTTAATTCTTCTCTCTGTTATGTCCCAGCTATGTGACCATGAGGAATTTGCCATTCCTTCCTGAATTATTTTTCCTGTTTTTCCTTTTATTAAAATGAGCAAAAGTAGCACTTGTCCTATCTAACTTATAGAGTGAATCCTGAGTAAGATACAAGAAATCTAGAAATATGTGGTATTTCCATATGTATCTATCAGTAAAAATGCAAGAATATTGTCTTTCAATAATAAGCTCAAAAGTTTCTAGGGACAGATTTATTTTGGTGAGAGAGGGGAAAGGATGATCATCAAGATTGTTACATGACTCCCTTAAGTGAACTCATTGACCACAGCCATTTCATTCATATTGAATGATTTATTACAAAAGATTTGGTGTAGGTTTGATCTGGGCAAAATAATAATTGTATAACTGTTTGCAGGTTGGGCTAAGTGTGTAGGTTTTGGAGTTTCGTTTTGAGGATGAAGAAATAAAGGGTGAGACTTGATTCATCTAGGGTCCTAGACAAATAGTTAAATTAGAATGTGAATCTAGGAACTCCGGTTCCAGATACATTAATAAATTGCAAATGCATTATATGTACTTTTTAATCAAATCATTGAGTTTTATGATAGTATATTAGAGAAACTTGATCCTACTTATGCTTTCTTACACATTTTAAAAAAAATGAATCTGATTAATTTAGAATTTCCTGGACAAATGTTTTAGCATTCTTTAAAACTCTCAGAGAGAGAGAGAGAGAGAAAGAGAGAGAGAGAGAGAGAGAGAGAGATTTTTTAAACTGAGAATCTCTTTTGCTTTAAACAATTCTGTTAATGATTATTGCATTTTCCTTGTCTTGTCCTATTTTTGCTTTTGTATTTCTTCAAAATTTCTGATTTTATCCATTTTTAAATATGAGAAACAATGCGATGAAATACTTCTGAAAAAACAAAATAAAATCTCCCAAGCAAAAGTTTGTTTCATGCCCTTTGTTGAAAGTCTAACAATTGAATAGTACCAAGAAGAAAGTTAGCACTTAAAAAATATTTGTTAACTGTCTAATTGGTAGTTCATTCAATAATAAGTTTGGAACTAATTCCAAAACAATAGGAAGAAGATTTTTAGCCATAGAATTAATTTTGCAGGTGTTTCTTTGTAGCAGATCATCAAATAAAAACTTAGAGTCTAAAGTCATTTTGTAGATCAACAAGTCCAAGTTCATAATTTTAAAGAAGAGAAAAATAAGTCCTAGGGAGGTAAAATGCTCCCATAAATAGTACATATCTTTGACAGATTTTGTTCCTAGGTCTTCTTAATTTTAAGTCCAATATTTTATCCACCAAACTTCATTTGAGCACAATATATTATTTGAAAATAATATTGGCTGCAAATTAGGCCAAATTTCTGTGCTCTATGACCATAACTTCTTTTTTCTTTTTTGAGATAGTTGGGGCTAAGTGACTTGCACAGGGTCACAGCTAGTAAGTGTATGAAGTCACATTTGAATTCAGGTCCTTCTGACAATCTATCCATTGTGCCACTTAGCTTCCCTAGTACAAGTTCCTTGAAGAATTTTGTGGAATCCTATAATACACTTAACCAAGCAACTCTCAGTTTCTTTTAAATTAATCTGATGCATCACATAAAATAAATTGCAAATAATTAGTATTTAGTATTTAGAGTTTCTTTTTCATTTATAAAGACAGTCATATACTCAGTCTTACTTGTCTAGAAATCCAGAAAGATGGTCACAGAAAAAAAAATTTATTATCTTTATATTTTATAATTGACTTTCCCCCCTCATGTACAAATTCTAATATATTCACCATTTCTTTCATATGAACACCAGAATGAACCATATACTCTCTATCAACCTTCAAAGATACAGAAGCTTGGTTATTCTTCTCCTTAAAAATAAAAAAGAATATAAAAATTCATTGTAGCAGTCATAGAAGAATTCTAAGATTTCTTGATTTCTTTAATTTGAAGAAATTAGAGATTAATCTTTTTCTTTATAAAATGTCATTATTATTTATTTCAATTCAATTGGCAATTAAACAAGACTTTATTTAGCAGTCAAGGCTACCCTCTACTATTCTAACTATTGTAAGGTATAAAAATAATTATATTTTATGATTTCTATCAACAAATTCTATACTCATGAAAAAAATGTTAATACTATTTAGCACTAATTTATACTGAAAAAAAGCTTTATAAAGTTAAGGAAGAATATCCTCCAAACCATTACTTCAGAGCTCAGAGAATAACTTTAACTATTTCAGGTAGAGGTCATTGTTTCAAAACAACTGAATTAAAACTAAAATAATGGCAGAACACATTTTCTCATATACCTTGAAATGATACTACTGTAAATGAATTATATATATTCTTTCAAGGTAGACACGTAAATGAGGTCTACACAGCTGAGGAAAAATGGTTAGCCTGGGCACTAATGTGGAGGGACAACTTACATCTGTGATGTTACTCTCTGTTCTTGCCCTATTCTGTGCTGGATACCTTTGTTTCTTCACAAGGAGTTTTCACAAGAGCTTTATTCAAATGTTTTCAGTGTCAGAATAAAATACAATATTTAATTATAGATAATTGGTAATTGTATCCCAGATCTCTAGCATAGTATCTAGTCATATAAGGTATACTATGAATACTTGTTGAAAGACTGAAAGAAAATAGCTCTTCTCTAGGGAATAGTAACAAGTCTATTCATTAAGTTCTTTTAGTCTCCTTTACTACCTTGTGCATATTACTATGGTTGATAAGCTTCTCTCTGTTAGAGAGAGAATAAAAACAAGTCTTTCCATCAGTAGCTATTAAACTTTTAGTCAGTCTTCATAGAAGACAGCATATCTTTAAGTGATAATCATATTTACTTTATGAATGCCTCTCTTAGAATATCACCTCTTATTCCCTCAGGTCAACTCTTAGCTGACATCACAAGAAATCCATCTTCATAAATTCTTCTCATCTACTTTCTTCCAGATGTGATAAATATCCTCAGGGCTCTATTTTCTCAACAGAAAAGATTCTTATTGAAATTGTGGTGAGTAAATGACTTTCAATATTATGATGTTTTTTTCAAGTTCCATGTGAATCATAAGAACTAGAATGTAAAGAAGATTGAAAAACCTACTAGCTTTTTCCTACATCTTTCTGCAATCATTTTTGTTTCTTTCATGATATGAATGAATATACATATATATATTATATATAATATAGGAATATGTGAAATGTATTATATATTATATGAAATAGTCTAATTGATTTAATATATAGTATATAATATATGAAATATATGCACACAATTATATGCATGCCTATACATGTGTATTCATATGTGATCTTCAACTATGGTTCTTTGTATAATATATTTGAGAAGATGTATAAATGTACATATGTGCCTATGTCTTTATGCACATGCACAAATATGTGTGTTTTTACAAATGCATAGACCCATTGTAGGCGCTTGAGTTTCCTACAAAAAATTTAATCTGACATTCTTTATGATTTTCATAAATCAATACTTGATTTTAATTGTTACTTCCATGGCTTTCACCTTTCATAATGCAATTTAGAAATCTGCTTTTTAAAGCTCAAAGTATAATAGAAAGAAATATCCTTTTGCTTTTTTGGGTGATTATATCTCACAATCTATACAATTCTTAAAAGATCATTTTAGTACTTCATCCAAAAGATGAATGGCATTTCTTTCATCTTAGGGTATTATATATCTTTCCTACAAACACACACATGCATACACACACACACAAACACAACTCATATTCACACACACACACACACACACACACACACACACTCAGACTCATACACATACCCACAGACTTAATAGTATTTTATTTTTTTTGGTCACATGGAAAGATTGTTTTTCCATTTTTTTCAGGATTTTGAGATTTAAATTCTTCCCCCCTCCCTCCCTCCCTCCTCCTCTCTTTCCTTCTCCTTCCCTCCCCAAGATATGAAACAATCTTAAATAGACTATCAGATTGTACAATCATGTCAAACATGTTTCTACGTTAGTCATATTGTGAAAGAAGAATCATAATAAAAGTGGAAAAACCATGAGAGAAAAAAAGTTGAAAATAGTATGTTTTAATCTGCATTCAGACTCCATAGTTTATTCTCTGAATGAGCTCAGCACTTTAAATCAAGAGTATTTTGGAATTATCTTAAATCACTGCATTCTTGAGAACAGTTAAGTTTGCTATAGGTGATGACTATAAAATTTTCTTGTTACTGTATAAAAGTTCTGATTCTGCTCACTTCACTCAGTGTCAGTTCATGTAATACTATCCAGTTTTTTTTTTATTTTGCCTGCTTATCATTTCTTATAGCACAGTATTCCATTACATTCTGATAGCACAACTTGTTAAACTATTTCCCATTTGATGGGCATTCCCTCAATTTCCAATTCTATTCTATTTCAAAAAGAATCACTAAAAATATACATGTAGGTCCTACTCCCCTTTATGAAATCTCTTTGGGATACAGAACTTGTAGTGGGATTGCTGGATCAAAAAGTATACATAGGTTTAGAGTCCTGTGGGCATAGTTCAAAATTGTTTTTCAGAATGGTTCTATCAGGTCACAACTCTATTACAAAGTCCATTAGTGTTCCACTTTCCCCATATCTCCTCCAGAATTTGTCATTTTGTCATTTTCTTTCTCTGTCATATTAATCAGTCTGATAGGTGTGAGGTGGTACCTAAGACTTTTTTTAAAATTTGCATTTCTCTATTCAATAGTGATTTAGAATATATTTCATCTGATTATAGATAACTTTAATTTCTTCATCTGAAAATTGGTGGTCTATATCTTTTGACCATTTATCAATTAGTGAATGGTTCTTATTTTTCTAAAATTGATTCAATTCTCTATAAATTAAGAAAATAGACTTTTATCAGAACCACTGACTGCAAAAAAGGTTGTTCAAATTTCTGTACATAGAAAGGGGGTGGGTATAAATTGATTTTGATGTGATGATATTAAAAAAACTAAGTATGAAGAAAAAAAGGATTGTACAAGGATAAAAGGGAGAGGCAAATATAGCAAATTAAATCACATTTGAGTAGACTATAAGAAGGGAGATGATTAATATTTTTTGAATTTTTATTGAATTTGGTTCAAAGAAGAAATAATTCAACTTATCCTCAAATAATCTGGATAATATCCTAGATGTTTAAATGTTTAGTTTTTGATATTACTTCATTGCTTTTGGTACTCTTTAATAGAGTTTCCTTCCTTATTTCTTTTAATTAGATTATCTTTGCTTTTCTTTGTCTGAGACTAGGACTGCTACCTCTGTTGTTCTGATTTTCTTTTTTTTTAATACAGTTAAAGCATAATATTTTCTAATCCAGTCTTTCACCTTTTCTCTGTATGTATCTCCCTGTTTCAACTGTGTTTCTTGTAAATAATATATTGTGATTTTCAGTCCTCTCTGCTATCCACTTTAATGTGAGAGTTAAGCCCATTAATATTCAGTTATAATTGCTAACTCTGTTTTAACCTCCTTCCCTTTACCCCCTCCCATTTACACGTTTCTCTCTGCTTACACCCTATCCCTCCTCACCAGTGTTTTGTTCCTGAATACTGCCTCCCTCAATCTGCCCTCTCTGCTATCATCCTTTTGACCTTTTATTTCCCTTCCCCTTGTTTTTGTCTCCATTAGCCCTTCTCCCTTTTCACCCTTTCCCCTTCTATTTCCTTATAGTTTTTTACCTGTGTCTGTATTCTATTTATTAGACACATCTTTTTTATTTCAACTTATTTTTAATTTTTTTAATTTATGTATTAATTTTCATCTGTATACACATGCATATTTTTAAATTACAAAGTTTCCCTCCACCCTCCATTCCCATCTCCCTTCCCTCAGTTGGGAACAGTCAGGTTATCATTGTACTTATATATTTTGTTAAACATATTTGCAAATTAGTAATTTTTGACATGAGGAATTAGAAATAGATAAGCGATCATTTTATAAAGTGTTAGTCAGATTCAGGAGGGTGGCTTTTTTCTTTAAATTTGTGTTTTGTTTTGGTTTGCTTTTCTTTCTCTAGATGGGGATAATATAGTCCATAATCTGTCAAATATGGTTGTCTTGTCCTAGCTCTCTGGACTGCCAAAAGGGATTGCTTCTATCAAGTTTGTCTATCTAATAATGTTGATGTAGAAATTGATCTCTTGGCTCTATTCCTTTTGTTCAGCATTAGATCCTGTAAGTCATTCCATACTTCTTTAGAGTCCAACCATGCATGGTTTCTTTTAGAACAATAATTCATAGTATTCATGTACCATAACTTGTTCAACATTTCCCAATTGATGGTCATCCTCTCTATTTCCAATTCTTTGCCACTACATAAAGGGCTGCTATGAGAATATTGGAAAATGTAAGATTTTCCCATTTTTTTACAATTTCTTCTGGATATACTCCTAGAATTGGAAGTACTGGGTCAAAATATGAACAGTTTTATTCCTCTTTGGGCAGAGCTCCATATTGCTCTCCAGAAAGTTTGGATCTGTTCATAATTCCACCAGCAATGAATCAATGTCCCAATCCTCCCACAACCTCTCCAACATTGATCATCTTACCTTTTTCTCAACTGGGTTAAAGTAATAGGTGTGAGATGATGCCTCATTGTTGTTTTCTCTAATTGTTGCATTTCTCTAATCAATAGTGATTTGGGGCATTTTGTCCATATGCTTATATATAGCTTTAATTTCTTCATTTGAAAATTATCTGTTCATATCCTTTGACCATTTATCAATTGGGGAATGACTTGTAACCTTAAAAATTTGTGCAATTCTCTATATATTTCAGAACTGAGACCTTTATCAGAACTCCTGGTTGTGATGATTATTTCCCAGCTTCTTGCTTTTCTTCTAATTTTGTCAGGATTTATTTTATTAATGCAATTTTTTTAATTCCATAGAGTCAAAATCATTCATTTTGGTCTAATTTTTGTTTGGTCATAAATTTATTCCTTTTCCATAGATCAGATAGATAGAATATTTTTTGGTATATTAAGTGATCTATGATATTGCTCTTTATGTCTAAATCTTGCACCTATTTTGACCTTATTTTGGTGTAAGGTGTGAGATGTGGATCTATGCCTAGTTTTTGCCATACTGTTTTCCAGTTTTCCCAACAATTTTTGTCAACTAGTGAGTTTTTATCCTGGAGACTGATGTCTTTGAATTTGTCAATTAGTAGATTGCTGTATTCATTTATTGCATTTTCTTTTGACCCTCTCCTAATCCACGGATCCATTACTCTATTTCTTAACCAGTACCAGGCAGTTTTGATGACTATGCTTTATAGTATAGTTTTAGATATGGTAGAATCAGGCTACCATCCTTTACATTGTTTTTCATAACTTTGCTTGCTATTCTTGCCCTTTTGTTACTCCAGATGAATTTTGTTACTATTTTTTTCCTAGCTCAGTAAAAGTATTTATTTGGTAGTTCGATTGGTATGACACTGAATAAATGATGTAATTTGGTTAGAACTGTCATTTTTATTATTTTAGCTTGACCTAACCATGAGCATTTGACATTTTTCCAATTATTTAGAATTGACTTTATTTGGATGATGAGAGGTTTATAATTCTGTTTATACATATAATTTCTGGGTTTGTCTTGGGAGGTAGATTCCCAAGTATTTAATGTTATCTACACTTGTTTTAAATGGAATTTCTCTATCTCTTGTTCTTGGGCTTTGTTGCACATATATAGAAATGCTGATGACCTATGTGGGTTTTGCTAGTTTCAAGGAGGTTTTTAGATGATTTTCTTGGATTCTCCAAGTATGCCAACATATAATCTGCAAAGAGTGATAGTTTTGCTTCCTCCTTGACTATTCTGATTCCTTCAATTTCTTTTTCTATTCTTTTCTTATTGTCACTGCTTAGTGTTTCTAATACTATACTGAATAGTAATGGTGATAGTGGGTATCCTTGTTTTACCGCTGAATTTATTGGAAATGCTCTGAGTTTATTTCCTTTACATATAATATTTGTTGATGGTTTTAGATAAATATGCATTATTATTTTAAGGAAAACTCCATTTATTCCCATACTTTCAAATATTTTTAATAGGAATGGATGCTGTGTTTTATTGAAGGCTTTTAAAGCATCTATTAAGATAATCATATGGTTTCTGGTTCTTTTATTGTTGATATGTTTAATTATGTTGAATGTTTTCCTAATGGAACCATCCCTGCTTGTCTGGTATAAATCCAACCTGATCATAGTGTATTATCCTGGTAATAACTTGCTGTGGTCTCATTGCTAAAATTTTATTTAAAGTTTTTGCAAGAATATTCATTAGGGAGATTGGTCTATAATTTTCTTTGTCTATTTTGGTTCTTCCTAGTTTTGGTATCAGCACCATGTTGGTGCCATGAAAAGAATTTGGTAGAACTCCTTGCTTTTCTATTTTTTAAAATAGTTAGTGTAGAATAGGAATTAATTGTTTCTTAAATGTTTGGTAGAAATCGCTTGTAAATCCATCTGGACCTAGAGTCTTTTTCTTAGGGAGTTTATTGATGGTTTCTTCAATTTCTTTTTTTCTGAAATGGAGTTATTTAAGTAACTCATTTCTTCTCTTAATCTAGGCAGTTTGTATTTTTGTAAATATTCATACATTTCACTCAAATCATCCAATTTATTGGCATACAATTTGGAAAAGTAGTTCTGAATTATCTCTTTAATTTCCTCCTCACTGGTGGTTAGTTCACTGTTTTTATTTTTGCTACTGATTATTTGGTTATCTTCTATCTTTTTCTTAATCGAATTAACCAGAGTTTGTCTATTTTATCGACTTTTTAATAAAACCAACTTTTAGATTTATTTATGAAATCAATGGATTTTTGCTTTGTATTTTATTAATCTCTTCCTTGATTTTTCAGAATTTCTAGTTTGGTATTTAATTGGGGATGCTTAATTTATTCTTTTTTCTAGCTTTTTTTTTTACTTGCATACCCAATTCATTGATCTCTTCTTTCTCTGTTTTATTCATGTAGTTAGAGATGCAGTTTACCCTCAAAACTGCCTTGCTTGAATCCCCCAAATTTTGGTATGAAGTCTCATTATTATCATTTCCTTGGATATAATTATTGATTATTGCTATTATTTGCTGCTTGATCCACCCATTATTTATGATCATTGTGTAATTTCCATTTAGTTCTTGTTTATCTTTCTCTCTGACCCTTTATTACATGTAATTTTTAGTGCATCATGATCTGAGAAGTGTGTATTTATTATTTCTGCCATTCTGTATTTGATTTTAAGGTTTTGTGCCCTAGTACATGGTCAGTTTTGGTATAGGTGCCATGTACTGCCAAGACAAAGGCATATTATTTTCTGACCCCATTAATTTTTCTCCATAGGTCTATCATATCTCAGTTTTCTAAGATTTCATTCACCTTCTTCATTTCCTTCTTGTATATTTTGCTGTTAGATTTATCTGGTTCTGAGAGAGGGAGGTTGAGGTCTCCCATTATTAAAGTTTTGCTATCTATTTCTACTTGTAATTCACTCACCTTTTCCTCTAGGAATCTGGAAGTTATCCCACTAGGTGCATATATGTTTAGTAATGATATAGCTTCATTTCCAATGGTGCCTTTTAAGAAGATGTAGTTTCCTTCCTTATCCCTTTTAATGAGATTGATTTTTGCTTTTACTTTGTCTGAGATTAGAATCACAACCCCAGTATTTTTTGTAAATTCAGCTGAAGGATAATATATTTTACTCCAACCAATTACCATTGCCCTGTTTGTATTTTTCTTCCTCAAATGTGTTTCTGGTAAACAACATATTGTAGCATTCTGGTTTCTAATCAATTCTTCTGTTCAGTTCTGTTTTATAGGACAGTTTATCCCATTCACATTTACAGTTAAGATTACTAATTCTATATTTCCCTCCATGCTATCTTTCTCCATTTATATTTATCTCTTTCCTTTTTTCTTATATCTCCTCACCAAAATTTTACTACTTTTCTCCTTTGATTTATCTTATAAAAATTTAAATTTCAGTTTATTTTCACTTATACCTTCCTTTCATTCAGTCCCTTTTTCCTTTATCTTCCCTTTTCCCATTCCCCCTTGCCTGTAGATTGTTAGATTTTTAAACCCAAGTGGCAATGTATCTTATTCCCTCACTGGGCTCTATTGAATGGCATTTACTCAGCATTCAGATTCTCCCTTCTTCCCTCTAAAATTATAAATCTTTGTGCCTCTTTCCTTGGTGCTCTTATATTATTCATCAGGTATCATCAATCACAGTTCTTGATTGCTTGATAAGCTTTTTTTCAGCACTTTTTATCTCAAACATAGTGATGTGATCTTGGACCTCCTCAACTGAGAGACAAGACCCAATTAAATTTATAATCCCTTGATTTCATTCTCTTCAATTATATTCTACCCTCTAATTATCCTTAGAGAAGTAATGTTCTAAATGAGTTAAAATTGCCATATCTTCCCTTTTAGGGACCAACATTTGTTTAAAACAGTTTTGTTTTTCAGTCCTCTTTTTTATTTACCCTTTTTTATGTAACTCTTCAGTCAAGTATTTGGTGATTGAAATCTCTGTTCAGTTCTGGTCTTTGTGTCAGGAAATTCTGGAAGTCCTGTATTTCATTGAAGATCCATCTTTTCCCCTTGCAATATATGCTGAATTTTGCAAGGTAGTACATTTGGATTATAATCCCAGATCTTTAGCTCTCTGAAATATGCTATTCCAGTTCTTCTTATCCTTCAATGTTGAGGCTGAAAGGTCCTGTGTTAGTCTGATTGTGTTCCCTTTGTATTTGAATTGTTTTCATTTTATTATTGTTTGCAATATTGTCTCTTTTATTTGAGGGTTCTGTAATTTGGCTGTTACAGCCCTTGGAATTTTTATTCTGCAGTCTCTTTCTGGAGGGGATCTGTGGATTCTTTCATATTGTAATCTTGTTCTAGTTCGGAAAGTTTTCCCTTATAATTACCTGCATGATGTTTTCCAGGTTCTTCAGTTGGTCCAGGTTTTCTGGTAGTCATAGAAAGTCTTTCCTGGATCTGTTTTCTAGGTCATTCATTTTCCTTAGAAGGTACTTTACATTTTCTTCATTTTTTTCAGCCTTTTTGTTTTGTTTGATTGGTTTTAAGCCATTCAATTTTTTAGGATTTTATTTTCTTCAATTACCTTTTGTATTTCCTCTTTAAAGGGTTGACTTCTCTGGTCAACTTTTCACAATTTCTCTGTATGACTTTCATTTTTTCCCCCATTTTTCTTCTTCCTCTCTTCTTTGGTTTTTAATTTATTTTTTAAACTCTCTGATGAGATTTTGTGTTTGAATCCAATTTATATACTGTTTTGATACTTCTCCTGTAAATGATTTTTCATAGCTTTATTCTTCAGACATGGCATTGCTGTTGTCTTTATCTGTGAAGTAATTTTTCTATAATGAGCACTCTTTTAGCTTTTTTGCTCATCTTTGTTGTAGTTCTGCTGCTGGGGTATATGAAGTGTGGCTCCAAGCTTTTGTTTTGCTGGGGCTGGGATCTGATCCCTGGCTTGTTGTTGGCCAAGATGTTGCCTATGCAGTCCACTCCTTACCTTTTCAGAAGGCTTTTTTTCCCCGTCATTTATGTCCAGGTTCTGACTTAACAGAGGATTGTTCCCAGTCCTGTTTTTTACCCTGGTGTTTTCAGGGTTCAGACTTTGTATGGGGTTGGGGATCTTCCCTGCTGGCTTGATATCCAGCTGCCAGGACCTCTATCATAGATTGCCCTGTGCCTAAAAGTCTCCTGCTGGCTTTCCCCCTCTCTTGCCTCCTGTACTTTTCTTCCTTTTTTCCCCCTGAAAGAGACAGACCTTCAATGAAGATCCTCCATGATGTCTGCAGTTTAAAATTTCTTTGAATCTTCTCTCTTTCTTGGTGGGAAATGTAATGTGAGTGTCAGAGTAGAGGCTTCATGTATCTTTGGTAGGGATAGGCTCCGGGATGTTGTTAACTTCCTGTCACCATCTTAGCTCCACCCCAGAAGATCTTGGCTATGTCCCAGAAGCCCATGGTGTATTATCTTAGTAATAACTTGCCATAGTCCCATTGCAAAAATTTTATTTAAGATTTTTGCATCAGTATTTATTAGAGAGATTGGTCTTTAAATTTTTTTTTTGTCTGTTTTGGTTCTTCCTGGTTTAGGTATCAGCACCATGTCTATGAGCCAAATCTGATGAAAGTAAGAGTCAAGCAATTTTCATCCCCTCCTTTCTTTCCTTCTATTGTGATTGGTCTATTGTAGCCCTTTATGTAATGTAATTTACCCTGTTCTAACTCTCCCTTTCCTCTTCTCCCAGTACAATCCACTTTTTCACTTCTTATTTTTTTAATATCACACCAAAGTCACTTTCTCTGCCTATGTATATTACTTCTAACTGACCTAATAGTGATATAATTCTCAAGAGTTAAAGTAAATATTTTCTTCAACCTCTAAAGACTTTCATTAACTGATTCTGAGTGAGATGAGTAGAACCAGAAGAACACTGTACATCCTAACAGCAACATGGGGGTGATGATCAACTTTAATGGACTTGCTCATTCCATCAGTGCAATAATCAGGGAAAATTTTAGGATATCAGTGACAAAGAGAAAGAATTGTGGAGTTTAAACACAGATGAAAGATTATTACCTTCAATTTTTTTTAAAGTTGTCTTATGTACTACATTATTTTCTTCTCTCTAACATTTTAATTCTTCCTTAAGGTTATCTTTTTCTCTCAACACTTTCAATTTTGTTCAATGCAAAACATGGAAACAATGTGAAGATTTTCATATTACCTTCTGTGTCAGGGAGAGGGGAGGGAAGGGAGGGTGTGGGGGAAAGTGTGAAATTCTAAACCTTATAAAAAATGGTAAGTAAAAACTACTATTAGGGGCAGCTAGGTGGCATAGTAGATAAAACACCAGCCTTGGAGTCAGGAGTGCCTGGGTTCAAATCTGGTCTCAGACACTTAATAATTACCTAGCTGTGTGGCCTTGGGCAAGCCACTTAACCCCGTTTGCCTTGCAAAAATCTAAAAAAAAAAACCCTACTATATATAATTTATATATATGATTGTATATAATTGTATATAAATAAACATTTATTAAAAATATCTTTTTCCCATGTAAGGATATATACAGCTTAACTTGATTGAATAATATGTTGATGTATAATTTTCTTTTCTGTCTACCTCTTTATTCATCTCTTGAATCTTGTATTTAAAAATCACTTTTTCTGTTTAGCCCTCATGCTTTCCTGGGGAAAGTATGAAAGTCCCTTATTTCATTGATTATCCTAAATGGTTATACTCAGTTTTTCTGAGTAGTTGATTCTTGTTTGTAAATTCAAGTTTCTTTGTTTCTTGGAGTATCAAATTCTAAGCCCTCGGATATTTTAATGTAATCCTAACTGTGAGACCTTGTTATTTCAATTGCTTCTTTTTTTTCTATTTGCAGTATTTTCTCCTTTACTTGATAATTATTGAATTTGATTATAATATGTCTTGGAGTTTTCATTTTGGAATCTCTTCAGGATGTGATTAGTGGATTTTTTCAATTTCTATTTTATCTTCTGATTCTAGGATTTCAGAATAATTTTCCTTGATAATTTCTTGATAGATGTTTTGGCTTCCATAGTTTTCAGTTAGCCCAATAATTCATAAGTTACCTCTCTTGTATCTATTTTCTAGGTAAGTTATTTTTTCAGTATGATATTTTATATTTTCTTCTATTTTTTCATTCTTTTGATTTTATTTGACTAATTCTTGATTCTCATAAGAATTCTTTATTTCAGTTAACTTTTGTATCTCTTTTTCCTTTTGGCAACCATACTTTTTTAAGGAGTTGTTTTCATCAGTTGATTTTTTTTCATAATCATTCAATTGAATTTTTAATGGAATTTGTTTTCTTCAGTCAATTTTGTCCTTTTACCAAACTGTTGACACTGTCTTGCATAACTCATATCTTTTCCTAATTTTTTTTCTTTTTGACATATTTCAAGACAAATTTTTAGGTTTTAAATACATTTATATTCTTCTTTGAGGACTTCCATGTAGGTGTTTTGATGTTGACTCTCCTCTGAGTTTGTGTTTTCTTCATCTCTTTTATCATAGCTTTCTTCTTTGTAATGTGTCCTGAATAGGAAATTAAACAGTAATGACAGATAAGTGTCTTCCTGCCATCTTTGGTTTTATAGTAAGTTCCAATTCGCAGTGAACAATTTTTTCTTTTGTTCATTTTTAGTCTATCCCATGCCTTTTAAAACCAAGATCTGCTCCTATTGTATAGGAATACAGTCCCAAGCTTCTTGTGCTGGGGAGAAGGGGTCTGATCATTGACTTTCTGTCCTGGGGCCTGAGGTGTTTGTGATTTGTTCACTGTGGGTTTGTTCACCCAACAGAATCATTTCTATTGTACCTGGGGTTTCTTGAATGGTAGTTTTCTTTCTGCAATAAGATTGGAGATCTCACAGCTGACCTGTGGTCCCATTGGCCTAATTAGTCAAGACTAGTTGCAGATTCCTGCTGTACTTAAGGCACTCCCACTGGCATGCCCTGACTGTCTGAAGTGGGATGAACCTTTCCTGAATTCCTTCTAAGTTATCTTTACCTGGAAAATTTTTTCACTCTGTCTTTTTGTGAGTTCTGGCACTCCAGAATTTATATAGCAGATTAATTTAATGTTTTGAGGAAAATTGGGTAATGCTCAGGCTACTTTCTGTTTTTTCCTTGCTATTTTGGCTGTGCTTTTTGTAATGTATCATAAATAGGAAATTAAACTCAGTAGTGACAGTTGAATGTCTTCCTGCCATCTTTGGTTTTTACATCAAATTCCAATTCTTTGTTAATCAGTTATTCTCTATCATTCTAAGTCTGAAGATAGTCTCCTTGATGGAGAGAATGAAAAATAATGAAAATGATATACCTAGTATTTCTTTTAATTAAGTGTTCCTTTTTTACCATGTATAACAAGTAAGTTATCATCCATACTTTTTTCTATTGAATTTAAATTAGAACGTTTTTTTCAGATAATTGGAACTCTTGGGTTTTTCTTACAACTTTTACAGGACCTAGTTACTCTTTTCTATTTATTCTCACATATTGCCTTTATTTTCACATTTCCACTTCTTGTTCATATGGATTTAACATCTTGCAGTCAATTAATTTTCTGATCTAACACAATGATTTCTTCAAATATATTCCTGATTTCCTCCACTGGAATAAAAAAAAATTGTTTCATCAGAAATTCATTTTGAAAGCATTTTTTCATTCTAGAGTTTCCTTTGATAACCTGAATTAAATTTACCCTTTACTATCCTTTTTCCTCAACTCCTAGAAATGCAATTTAATTGAAGTGAGTAGAACTTTACCACTTTACACAATGGCAATGACATTATGGAGGGAGTAATACACTACTTTTAAAGACTTCAGAATTCTAATTAATGCAATGATTAACCAAATGAACATAAGATTAAAAATGAATCATGCCACCCACTTTTTATTAGAGAGGTCATAGACTTAGAATCTTTAGTGAGTCATGCATATCTGATATGAGCAATGTGAAAATTTCCTTTGCTGAACTACACATATTTCTTGTGAAGTCTTCCCCCATTGGAAAATTATAGGAAAAAGAGAAATATAACTTTTAAATACTGATAAAATTATTTTTAAATTCTTAGATACATTACAGACTGTTTGTATTTCTACTGACTTCACATTTGTTTTACCATGCAATACATTTTTTTTCAAAATCAATTTCAAAAGAAAGCTACTATATTGTTTAAAAACCTTTTAAGGAGAATCTTTCAGGATAACTCCAAATACATCGAGTGCCTCATCCCTGTTATATCCTTTCACTATGCTTGATCTGTGACAAGGACACATATGCTTGTCTCCATTGCTACACTGATTATGTATTTCTTACTCTGTTTAAATACACACATAAAATATGTATAAAATGCATTTACAAATATGTATAAATATGTACCTCATTGATAAGTGCTCCTAAAATAAAGTACCCAGAAAACATCATAACATTGCTGATGTGTTTTCATCAGCACAGAGTATATCTTTATTTAACTCAATATGAGCATTTTACCTTTATACAACTAAATTTTTATTAGTAGTTTTGGAATTCACCTGATATTTATATTGAGCCAAAATAAACTCCAGATAATCTTCAACTTTTGTTTCTGTAAGTCAGATCAACATTTTTCTTGGTCAAGGAGACAGAGAAGCAATCAGAAATACAATAACTAATCAAGAAAAAATTTCAAGTTAAAAAAAAAGGTTGTCACTAGTGTAAAATGAAGCAGAAAGGAAGACATATTTTACATTTTAAAAAAAATCACTTCATTTGGCCATGATATGACCAATGGTGGACTTTAATAATCTTAAATTCATTTGTTATTTTGTTATTTTGGGGATAGAGAAGATAATCAAGGAAACATTCTCTAAAATTCAGGAAAGATAGGATATAAGTGGAAAAACTGGCTTAAGAAAAGATACGTCTTTTCATTCAGGATTTTCTGAAAAAAAATCCAAATTTAATTTAATTAATCTGTCTTTTAAATTTTCTTTTTATTTCAATTTATTTTTCATTTTGCATGTTAATGTCATCATTTTCATGTTTTCCAATTTACATTTCTTTATTTTATTACTGTAAATATACCAAAAGAATCAATCTTACTTTCCTCTCAAAAGTTAATCATTGAAAAGAGCAGTAGAAAAATTTCCCTCTCAGGAAGCTTATCTATTTATTTGATGCATAATGCTCCTTTATAGGTATTCATCTTTATTTTTCATTGATATTTTATTTCTCCAAATAAAGTGTTATGAAAATTTTTCAACATTCATCCAAATGTCTATATAATATTTTTAAGTTACAAAATTTCCTTCCACCCTCCCTTCCAACCACCCTCCCCTCAGCAGTGAGAAGTCAGGTAAATGTTATACATACACATTTATGTTAAATATGTTTACAGATTGATCATTTTTGGTATGTAGAGTTAGAATTAAGGGAAAGAAACACATGAGATTTTTTTTAAAGTAAATGTAGTGTTGATCAGATTCTGAACATATTTTGTTTTGTTTTGTTTTGCTTTGTTTTTATCCTTTAGATGGGGATAGCATTGTCCATAGCTGATCTAATAGGATTCTTCTAACTCTCTGAACTGCCAAGGGCAGCTTCATCCATCAGGGTTAATCATCTCACAATGTTGTTGTTAATATGTACATTGTTCTCTGGGTTCTGCTCCCTTCACTCAACATCAGATCCAGTAAGTCATTCCATACTTCTCTACAGTCATAACATTTATACTTTCTTATTCATACACCATATTCATGTACCATAACTTATTTAACCATTCTGCATTTGATGGACATCCCCTCACCTTCCAATTGATTGCCACTACAATAATTGTTGTTATGAATATTTTTGACACTTGTGGACTTTTCCCATTTTTATCATTTCTTCTGGATTTAGACCTAGAATTGTGTTTGCTGTGTCAAAGGTTATGAAGAGTTTTGTTGCTCTTTAGACATAGTTCCATATTGTTCTCCATAAAGGTTGGATTCATTCACAATTCTACCAGTAATGCATGAATGTCCCAGTCCTTCCACAACCTCTCCATTTTCCTTTTTGTTATCTTGTCAAACTGATAGATGTGAGGTGTTATCTCATAGTTGTTTTAATTTGCATTTCTCTAATAAATAATGATTTGGAGAATTGGTTCATAAGATTATATATAGCTTTAATTTCTTAATTTGAAGAATGTGTTTTCATAATCCTTGAGAATTTAATTGGGGAATGACTTGTAAACTTACAAATTTAATGCAATTATATATATATATATATATTAGAAATGAGACCTTTATCAGAACTTGTAGCTGTGGAGATTATTTCCTAACTTTCTGCATTCCTTCTAATTTTGGCAGCATTTATTTCATTAGTGCAAAAACTTTAATTTAAAATAGTAAAAATTATTCATTTTGCAGTTCATAATGTATTTGATTCCTTGTTTGGTCATAAACTTATCCCATTTTCCATAGGTCTGATAGAGTATTTCTTGGTCTATTAATTTATGTATGTTGTCACTCCTTGCCTAAATGCTGTACCTATTTTGACTTATTTTGGTAAAGGGTGTGAGATGTGGATCTATGCCTAGTTTTTGACATACTGTCTTACAGTTTTCCCAACAATTTCTGTCAGATAACGAGTTCTTATTCTAGAAGCTAATGTATTTTTGTTTGTCAAACAGTAGATAACTTTATTCATTTACAGCTGATTCTTTTGAACCTCTCCTAATCCACTGATCCATTACTCCATTCTTAACTGGTACCGGGCAGTTTCTTTTTCGCTTTATTTTTTATTTTTATTAAAGATATTATTTGAGTTTTACAATTTTCCCCCAATCTTGCTTCCCTCCCCCACCCCCACCCCACAGATAGCACTCCATCAGACTTTACTTTGTTTCCATGTTTTACCTTGATCCAATTTGTTTGTGATGAGAGAGAAATCATATCCTTAAAGAGAACAGAATTCTCAGAGGTAACAAGCTCAGACAATAAGATATCTGGTTTTTTCCCAAATTAAAGGGAATAGTCCTTGTACTTTGTTCAAACCCCACAGCTCCTTATCTGGATACAGATGGTACTCTCCTTTGCAGACAGCCCAAAATTGTTCCCAATTGTTGCACTGATGGAATGAGCAAGTCCTTCAAGGTAGAACTTCACTCCCATGTTGCTGTTAGGGTGTACAGAGTTTTTCTGGTTCTGCTCATCTCACTCAGCATCAGTTCATGCAAATCCCTCCAGGTTTCCCTGAAATCCCATCCCTCCTGGTTTCTAATAGAACAGAAGTGTTCCATGACATACATATACCACAGTTTGCTAAGCCATTCCCCAATTGAAGGACATTTACTGGATTTCCAATTCTTTGCCACCACAAACAGGGCTGCTATAAATATTTTTGTACAAGTAATATTTTTACCCTTTTTCCTCAAATCTTCAGGGTATAGACCCAGTAGTGGTATTGCTACCAGGCAGTTTTGATGACTGTTGCTGTATAGTATAGTTTTAGATCTAGTAGAGCTAGACAACCTTGCTTTACATTTTTTTTCAACAGTTTTCTTGCTATTTTTGGTGTTTTGTTGCTCCAGATGAATTTTATTACTATTTTTTCTTGCTTTTTAAAATAATTATTTGGGGGGCCAGAGCCAAGATGGCAACAAGAAGGGAGTCTTAGGTACTCTCAGATAAAACTTGAAACTAAGGACTCTAACTAAACTTTTGAGAGACAGAACCCATAAAGGTACCCAGTGAGGCAGTTCTCCTACTCAAGGTAACCTGGAAAAGAGCAGAAAGGCTCTGCTCCCTGGGGTTGGAGGGGCGGCCCGCCAGAGGGGTGGCCTGTCAGAGCAAAAGAACTTCAGCCTCCCTGAGGCAGCCCCAGGGCACTGGGAGCTGCGGCTCACAGCAGCGGGTGAGTCTCCTGAACTACACCCCGGGGAGCATCAGACACAAAGTGGGGGAACAGTGGGGGACCTCTGCCAGAGCAAGCACTGGGAGGCCAGCCCTCAGGGCACACAGCAAGCAGCTTGGTCTTTCTGGATCCCAGATCCGGAAACAGAAGCAGGTGAAGCCTGTAAGCAGGAGCCCCCAGGGTATGAGCCCATTGAGCTGAGGTAGGGGTGTGAAGAGAGACTGCAAGCTCGGTCCTCTGCCTCTGGAACAGGACTCTGGGGCTCTGACCACATTCAGATCCTAATCGAAGTCTAGGCCCCCCCACCTCAGCCCCATGGCAGAGGGGGGCACTTATGGGCATTCACAGACCAGGAGGGAGGACAGAACCTCACACACTGAGACCCTTGTGGAAATGTCCCAAAAGCTCAGGAAGCACCCCAAAACCAGGCCCAGGCTGGGAAAATGAGCAAGCTGAGAAACAAGAGGAAGACCATTGAGGAAATATTTTGCATATGAGCCCAAGAAGGATCAAAATACTCAGTCTGAAGATGAGGAAGCACAAGCTCCTGCATCTAAAGACTCCAAGAAAAACAGAAATTGGGTTCAGGCTATGACAGAGCTCAAAAAAGACTGTTGAAAATCAAGTGAGGAAGTTCGAAGAAAAACTGGGAAAAGAAAGGAGAGACATGCAGGAAAAACATGAAAATGAAGTCAGCAGCTTAGTCAAGGAAATCCAAAAAAATGCTGAAGAAAATAGCATGCTAAAAACCAGCTTAGGTCAAATGGATAAAACAGTTCAAAAAAGTTATTGAGGAGAAGAATGCCTTAAAAAGTGAAATTGGCCAGATGGAAAAAGAGATAAGAAAACTCTCTGAGGAGAACAAATACTTCAAAAATACTTCAAATACTTCAAATACAAATACTTCAAAATACTTCAAAACCAAAAAAATGAAAAATTAGAAGAAAATGTGAAATATCTCATTAAAAAAACAACTGATATGGAAAACAGACTTAGGAAAGATAATTTAAAAATTATTGGAATACCTGAAAGTCATGGTCAGGAAAAGAGCCTTGACATCATTTTCAAAGAATTACTACAGGAAAATTGCCCTGATATTCTAGAAGCAGAGGGCAAAATAGAAATGGAGAGAATCCACCGTTCACCCGGAGAAAGAGATCCCAAAAAACTAACCCCTAGGAATATTATAGCCAAGTTCCAGAACTCCCAAATCAAAGAGAAAATATTACAAGCAGCCAGAAGGACACAGTTCAAATATCGTGGAGCTGCAGTCAGGATCACACAGGACTTAGAAGCAACTGCATTGGAAGCTCGTAGGGCTTGGAATAGAATACACCGGAAGGCAAAAGAGCTTAGAATGCAGCCAAGAATGAACTACCCAGCAAGACTGAATGTCCTCGTCCAGGGAAAAAGATGGACTTTCAATGAACCAGGGGAATTTCAAATGTTCCTTTTGGAATGGCCAGAGCTGAACAGAAGGTTTGATCTTCAGATACAGGCCTCAGGTGAAGCATAGAGAGTGGAGGAGAGGGGGGAAATATGAGGGACTTAATGAGGATGAACTGCATGTATTCCTGCATAGAAAAATGACACTGATAATACTCATATGAACCTTTTCATTTAATAGAGCAGGTAGAGGGAGCTTTTATAGTTGAAGCACAGGAGAAAGCTGAATTCGAAGATAAAATATGGTGTAAAAATGGAGTCAATAGAAAAAAAGGGAAATGGAATGGTAGAAAGAAAAAGGAGAGGGGGAATAGGCCAAGATATTGCATATAATAAGATTTTTTTATTACAATGAGCTATTGCAATGATATGGAAGGGGGAAGGCAAGGAGGAATGAGGGAACCTTTGCTCCCATCAGAGGTGGCTAGGAGAGCAAACAGCATATACTAAATGGGGTATAGGCATCTGGAATAAGAAGGAGGGGGGAGCAGGGGGAAGGGGTGGGGATGTGAATAAAGGAGGAGAGGATGGATCATGGTGGGGAGAGTGGTCAGATATAACAAATTTTCTTTTTTACTTCTTGCAAGGGGCTGGGAGTGGATGGCCTGTCTGGGACCATAGGGCCAGGTGGATGCTGGGCCTAAGGGGTGGTATGGGGGCTCAGGGCTTCTTGGCCCCAGGACCAGGGATCTGTCTGCTGTGCCACTCAGCAACCCTACAGCAGAGTCAGAGTGAAAGGAGAGAGAAAATATAGTACATGGTAGTGGAGAAATAAGAAAGGAGGGAGATGCGATCAGCAATGGCAATGTTGGAAAAATATGGAAGTAACTTTTGCGATGTACTTACCATAAAGAATGCTATCCACCCATGACAGAGTAGTTGGTGTTGGAATAAAGGCTGAAGCACATTTTTTATTATTATTATTTGGGGGAGGGTGCAGGACAAATGGGGCTGGGTGGCCTGCCTGGGGCCACATAGCAGGGTGATCTTTGGGTGTCTGAGGCCAGATTTGGACCCGGGCGCTCCTGGCTCAAGGGCCAATGCTCTGTCTGCCACCCAGCTACCCCTACTATTATTACTATTTTATTTCATTTTGGGTCTTTTTTTTCTTTTAGGTTTTTGCAGGGCAGTGGGGATTGGGTGGCTTGCATGTCACACGGCTGGGTGATTGTTGGGTCTACGGGGCTGGATGTGGGCTCGGATGCTCGTGGCTCCAAGGCTGGTGCTTCATCCATTGCGCCACCTGGCCATACCTACAATTATTACTATTATATTTTTTAATTTAATTTTTTTTCTCTCCCCTTTACTTTATCGCCCAAGCAAGTCTATATTCAGGGGGGAAGGGGTATTTTGTTTACTCTTAAATAAGAATATTTTATTAATGTAAAAAAAACCATTTGTACAAAATGAGAATTAAAAAAATAAAATTAAATTTAAAAAATAAAATAAAATAATTATTTGATAGTTTGATTGGTATGACACTGAATAAATCATTTAATTTGAGTTATTTTTATTATATTAGCTTGACATTTTGATGAGCAATTGACATTTTCTCAATAATTTAGATCTGACTTTATCTGTGTGAGAAGTGCTATATAATTATGTTCATACAGTTTCTGGGTTTGTCTTGGCAGGTATATTCCCAAGTATTTAATAGTGTCTTCAGTTACTTTAAATGTAATTTCTCTTTCTATCTCTTGCTGTTGGGTTTTGCTATTTATATACAGAAATGCTAATGATTTATGTGGATTTATTTTATATCCAGCTACTTTGCTGAATTTGTTAATTCTCTGAAGAAATTTTTTAAATGATTTTCTTGGGTGCTCTAAGTATACCATTATGTCATCTGAAAAGAGTTAAAGCTTTGCTACCTCATTGCCAATTCTGATTCCTTCAATTTCTTTTTCTTTTATTATTGCTAAAACTAGCATTTCAATTAATATATTGAATAGTAAAGTAATGGTGATAATAGGCATCCTTGTTTTACCTCTGATTTTATTGGAAATGTTCTGAGTTTATCCCTATGACATATAATATTAGTTGATAGTTTTAGAAACATATTATTATTATTTTAAGGAAAAATCCATTTATTCCTATTCTTTCTAGTGTTTTTAGAAGAAATGGATGCTATGTTTTATTGAAGGCTTCATTTTAGTATCTATTGATATAATCATATGATTTCTGTTGATTTTGCTTTTCATATGTTCAATTTTAGGGAGGGTTTTTACTAATATTAAATCATTCCTGCCTATCTGATACAAATTCTACTTAATTATGGTTGATTAATTTTAGTTAAAGTTTTTGCTTCAATGTTAATTAGGGAGATTGGTCTATAAATTTTTTTTATCTGATTTGGTTTTTTCTGGTTTAGTTATCAGCACCATGTTGGTGTCATAAAAGGGATTTGGCAAACTTCCTTTGTCTCCCATTTTTAAAAATAGTTTATGTAGAATAGGAATTAATTGTTCCTTAAATGTTCAGTAGAATTGATTTGTGAAACAACTGGACCTGTAGACATTTTTTTAGTTTATTTTTTTTCCAAAGCAATGGGGTTAAGTGACTTTCCCAAGGTCACACTACTAGGTAATTATTAAATGTCTGAGGCCAGGTTTGAACTCAGGTCCTCCAGGACTGGTGCGCTATCCACTGTGCCACTTAGCTGCCCCCTGGAGATTTTTTATTAAGGAGATTTTTGATTGTTTCTTCAATTTCTTTTTCTGAAATAGGGTTATTTAAGTATATTATTTCCTCTTTTGTTAATCTGTGCAGTTTATATTTTTGTAACTATTAATCCATTTCATTCAAGTTATCAAATTTATTGCATAGAGTCCAGCAAAGAAGCTCTGAATTATGGCTTTAATTTCCTCCTCATTGGTGGTTAATTTAACCTTTTCTTTTTTGATACTGTTAATTTGATTATCTTCCAACTTTTTTTAAATTGGATTAACTAAAGGTTTATCTATTTTATTGACTTTTTCTTAAATTCAACTCTTAATTTTATTTATTAGATCAATGCTCTCTAGCTTTCAATTTTAATAATCTCTCCTTTGACTTTCAAATTTTCTAATTTGGAATTTAATTGGGCATCTTTAATATGGTCTTTTTCTAGCTTTTTTTTAGTTGCATACCCAATTAATCGATCTCTTTCTTTATTTTATTTATATAAGCATTTAGAAATATGATGTTCCTCAAAATTACCTTGCTGCAACCCATAAATGTTGCTATGATCTTTCATTGTTATCATTTTCTTGAATATAATTATTGATTATATCTATGATTTGCTGCTTGATCCACTCATTATTTAAAGTTATTTTGTTTTCAATTTGTTTTTGGTTTATCTTTCCATGTCCTTTTATTATTTGTAATTTTTATTGTATATGATCTGAAGAGTATGAATTTATTATTTCTGCATTTCTGCATTTTATTCTAAGGTTTTTAATGCTCTAATATATGGGCAATTTTGGCACAGGTGCCATGTACTACTGTGAAAAAGGTATATTGTTTTCTTATTCCCATTAAGTTTTCTCCAGAGGTCTATCATATATGTTTTCTAAGATTTCAATTACTTCTTAACTTTTTTTGTTGTTTATTTTATGGTTAGATTTATCTAAAGGGCAGCTAGGTGGTGCAGTTGATAGAGCACTGGCTTTGGATTTAGGAGGATGGGAGTTTAAATCCATTTTCAGACACTTGTCACTTCCCTGTGTGACCTTGGGTAAGTAGCTTAACCCTTATTGCCCTACATTCAGGGTCATCTCCAGTCATCCTGATTCGTTTTTGGTGACTGGACCCAGATGGATCTGAAAGAGAAGCTGTGACTTAGCACAACCCCCTGCCCTCCTCCTCCCCCTACACACACACACACACACACACACACACACACACACACACACACACAATCAAATCCAATTCATGTGCTTGTCATGACAGCACCTCCCTGATATTGTGGTCTTCTTTGAAAATGAACAAACAAACATCACATTTAACTAGTTCCGAGAGTGGAAGATTGAGGTCCCCCATTATTAAAGTTTTGTTGTTTATGTCTCCTTGTAATTCACTCAGCTTTTCCTCTAGAAATTTGCATGCTATACTACCAGGAGCATATATATATACCTATATATATATATATTTAATCATGATATTGCTTCATTACCTATGTTGCCTTTAAAGAAGATGTAGTTTCCTTCCTTATCCATTTTAATGAGATCATTTTTGCTTTTGCTTTATCTGAAATCAGGATCACTATCCCTGATGTGCTTTTTTTTACTTCAGCTGAAGCATAAAATATTTTGTTTCATACTTTTACTGTCACCCTATGTGTATCTCTCTACTTCAAATGTATTTCTTGTAAACAAAATATTGTAGGATTCTGGTGTTTAATCCATTCTGCTATCCATTTCACTTTCAATGGACAGTTTATTGCATTTACATTTACAGTTAAGATTACTAACTCTGTATTTCCCTCCATGCTATCTTTCCCCATTTATATTTTTCTCTTTCCTTTCCTCTTATTCCTTCTCACTTTTCTTTTGAAATTTAGCTTTCAGTTTATTTTCACTTATACCTTTGCCTTCCCTTTTATCAGTCCCTTCTCCCCTTATCTTTCTCTTCCCCTGCCCATCCCCCCTTCCCTGTAGAGTAGCTAGATTTTTAAACCCAGGTGGGAATGCATCTTATTCCCTCTCTGGGAAAAATCTATTGAATAGAATTTGCTCAGTGTCAAAACCCGTCCTTCTTTCCATTGAAAATTATAAACCTTTGTGCCTCTTCAACTGGTGTTATTTATCATTCACTTACTATTAATCAGGTAACATTAAACACAGCTTGATTAATTATTTGCTTGATAAACTCAAAGTATTTTCAATGTACCATCACAAATTGATTTATTGATTGCTAGAGTGTTTGATTACCAGCAAAGACACTAAGTACCCTCTCCCCTCTTCTGTCTTGTTGTTAGTACACTTTTCAAGAGTCTTTAATTATATCAAATTATAATCATTTTCTTCCTTGCCCCCTTTTCAAGTACCCTACAAGGACATACAATCCTCAGGAGCCAAAGTATCATCCAAAGCCAAATCATTTCATGAACTATTTGTACCTCTTTACCCAAGCATATTTTCTCCCACACTTCCCCCCACCACCACCTTTGTTAAGTAAAGTATGGATTAAGTCCAACTTTGATTTAATTAACTATAAGTATCTCAAAGTGCTCTAAGTACTGGGAGGCTCTGAAGATCTTAATCAAGAACTTTACAATTAATTGTAAATTAGGGGAGACATTGACTCAGGACCACCCAGCTTATAATGCCCACATCAGAAAAAGTGTTAAACTTTATGAGCATAGCAGCATTAAAGTAGGTCAAAGGAAACTGAGACAATTAAATTTAGAGTAAACACTCCTGCCTTTCATCAGGGTTTTTTAACTTTAGTTTCTTTGTTTACTTCTTATTTTCTCATAGATGGCATCTTGTACATCTTCAATGGAGAGACAAGACCCAATCTTACCCATATCCTCTAAGTTCAGTCTCTTCAATTATATCCAACTCTTTAATTATCCTAAGAGATCAATATCCATCTTATTATGTTGTATTTGAAATAGGGACCTAAGTGCTATGGGAATGTAGTGAGGAAATGTATTATATTAGAATGAGTAACACATTTGTAGTCATAACACCACAATTCAAGTCACTTTTTACTGATTAACTCTAGACATGTTATTTCACTGTTTCCTCATGTGTAAAATGAGAATATTAGTGCTTTTATGTTCCATCTTATAAGTTGTTGCAACAAAATCACTTTGTAAATCATTAAAACATATTATTAAACATGATATTGTATTATTATCATGTTATATATGTCTTATGTCTCACTTTTATTTTAATGGAGTTCAGATAGAAATTGTCCTAGACTAAACCATTCTTTTACTTTTAGTGAGTGTTGAGCTTTTGCACAGGATTTTTACGTTTACATATATATATATATATAGTCATTCGTTAATTCATTCATTTATTTATACAATTGTGTAGATGCATATAATGCTTATCTACATTGAAAATTGATAAAAATCCATTAGAAAATGCACAGAATTATTTGTGATATATAACATATTATTTGTATTTATATTGCATATGTATATATGTATCTTTATAGCACATCTATGCATTATACTTGTTTATATTAATTTATGCATATGTCAGTGAGTAATAGGAGTGGCCCCTCTGCTGGCACATTTGGCTATATAACTCATCTCTTTTCCTCTTTCTTTCTTCGTTCCTTTATTTCTAACTTTCTTCTCTGGCCAAAAAATAGGTCTCAGGTTATATCTGCCTTGTCATGGTTTGGTACCTGATTGGTTCAGAGTGAATGTAAATATCATATGTTGCTGTTTTGGCCAGAAACACTGAAAGTTTTACCCTCCCAGACTGTTTTTTTGACTGTGCAAAAGAAGTTCATTTTGCTTCTTTTCTTTCTTACCTACCTTAATCACCAAGAAACACTTAGGACATTAACCTTCCAGCTTAAAATTTATTTTTTGGAAATGATTATTCTTGACCTCTTTTCTGCATCTCATTCTTTATCAGGATGGATACTGTTTCAATCAAACTGTGTCCTGGAAAAGACATAACTTTAAGGGCAGGATCTTCTGCTGCATCCAGGACCGTCTTCAGTTATTCTGATCCATATCTGATCACTGGACCCAGATGATATCAGAGTGGAAAGCGGGGTTTGTGACTTTGCGCAGCACTCCTCACTTAAATCTAATTCATTTCCATGCCATGGCATCACCTCCCTGATGTCATTGTCTTCTTTGAGAATGAAGGACAAACATCAATCATAATCAACAAGTTTCATGAGTATAGGTAAGACATTACACTCACCAATCCTTTTTTTCTTCCTCTTAAAATGGGGAAATCAATACTTTAGTTTTAGTGGTGTTAGTGTTTGTTGTGGTAGAAGGTATTATTAATAAAATGGCAAAGATAATTTAAGTTCCTTGATAATCTATAGTCTGCAATCAGTTGAAGGTTATTTATACTGTTAAAGTGTGATTTTAGTGACTTGGATCCTATCATTTTAAATTATTCTCTACAGTCTTTTTTCTGGGTCAGTTGAATTTCCCAATTACATATTTCACATCTACTTAATATATTTCTTTATTTTTTTAACTTTGGTTTCTTTGTTTATTTCTTGTTTTCTCATGGAATCATTATTTTTCAGCAGAGCAATCTTAAGTAAACGATTATTTTCTTTTCTAAATTTTTTTTTTGCAAGGCAATGGGGTTAAGTGGCTTGCCCAAGGCCACACAGCTAGGTAACTATTAAGTGCAACTATTAAGTCTGAGGTCGGATTTTAACTCAGGTACTCCTGACTCCAGGGCTGCTGCATAGTGGATAGACCACTGCACCACCTAGCCATCACCTTTTCTAAAATTTTTAACCTTTTTGTATCACTCTCTTAATTCTCTTAATGTTATTCACTTGTATCTCTTATTTTCCCCTAGTTTTTCTTTTACCACTCTTATTTAATATTTAAAACCTTTTTTCTTTAATTTTATTTAGAAATGATTATTGAACTTATAATCAAAGACATTTTTCTTTGACGCTTTGTTTAAAGATATTTTCAAGGAATTGTGGTCTGAATTTATATTTTGAGCACTCCTGGCACCATGGAAACCTTTTACGATCTGAGTTTTGGTGGTGGTAGTGTTGTTGCTGTTTTATGATAATTTTTTCCTAGTATTTCTCTTGAATTTGAACCTTTGTAGCTCAGTCAACTGATATGTAGGTTTTCATTGCTTCCAAGATGGTGTGTCCATTGAGAAGTCTGGTTCTTACCTCCATAGCTAGTAAGTGCATCTTCTGCCCCACATCACTTTAGCTATGCTCCATGTCAACTTCTACTTCTATGTTAGTAGATCTCTTAGTCTAAGTTACATTGGGAACAATGACTTTCTCTTACTTTGTGTTTACAGTTCATTAAGAATATGATTTGGTGTTTTCTAATGGTCCTTTTTTAGGAAAGAATTTGGAGGAAGTCTGGTAGCTGTGACCCTTCATCAGACTGTATCCAGAGAATAATAACTTTAGCAAGGAAAAAGACTAGAACTTATCCCATTCATGGTGCACATTTCACAAAAAGAACAATATTAGATGAAATTGAAGCCTCAGATAAGTTAATTGATTTGCCTTTAATCACATGTCTTATTTATATGGCAAGATTTGAATCATGTTATTCTTACTCACAGTTGAATGCTATATCCTTTAAACCATCTTGGTAGAAAAAGTTACATCTTGTGAAGTAATGTGTGAAGACAGGACACTACATGCAGGAAGTTTCATTAAGATAATACGGTCTTAGGATCTAAGTTTAATTTCAAAATATTTTTAAAATAAATGAACAAATGATCACCTGGTACATCAAATATAACAAAACATTAATTATTTTTCACTCATAAGTTATTTGTTTTTGGTATCCATTATCTTTAAAGTTTCTAATGAACAACTCAACATTGATCCAAAGGCACATACTTAGGCTAGCTTGGCTGCCCAGGTCTCTGACCCCTACTTTTAACCATTTAAATTACCTTCAAATTAAAAATAAGCTGTAGTGATTTGGTCATAAATGATTGTCTGTCTTATTTAATTGATAGTAGGAATGAATTCATTTTCTTTTTTTATTACCATAACATTTATCTTGTGGAATTTATCACTAATACAATAGATGTATATATTAATCATTTTCCAAAAATTTTAAATCATATATTTGTCATTCATTAATCTCTTTATACTTATTTTCCATTTTAATTATTTACTAAGTTGTATGAATATTCCATTGTCATTGTTTTTTAAATTGAAAGTCTATGGTACTTTTTAAAAAAATAATATTTTTATGATTAGCTGGAAGAGTTACTTATGAAATTTTCAAATGTGTGTTTGTATCATTACCATTTATGTTAAAAATAAATATTTCAAAAACATCTCCTCAGCTCACAGCTCTTCATTAATTTGTTTGCTAAGTACCACATTAGGCTTCATGTTTAACAATCTCATGGTAATATTTCATTAGATAGCTTTGATGTACCAATAATAACTCATTTTTTTAGTACTTTATTTCATTTTCACACTTATCATTAGAATAAATGTGGAGTAAGGAAATGTAAAATTATTCCCATTTTGCACTTGAGGAGACTGAGACTCAGAATAAATAAATGACTTCCCCATTGTTACACAGGTAATATGTATTTGAAGCATAATTTCAAATAATGCATTCTATCCATTTGAACTAATATTTACAGATTCAGAAATAATAATTAGATAAAGGTATTGAACAATTGTTCATATTCACTTACTATATTTATGTTAATGAGTTTATCTCCTTTATGTGGAATATTGTTGAAATAGCCTGTTTGTGTTTTTCACATTTATAAGTATTATCAGTTCCTCAAATTTTGCTTTAGACAGGATAGTTATTAAATGAACATTTATTTTAATAATCAACCAAAGAAAATCTATTTTGCCAAGTTTCTTATTAGACAATATTGTGAAATAATAAAGAAGTTTAAGATATGTTTAATGATTACATGCAGTATATTAAGAGTTGAAACTGAATCAGATGACATGATACAACACAGCATATTTGTTAACTTGTGACTTACGGAGCATAATCTCTATGACAAGAATAAAAAGAAATTTAAAAAGGCAGGGTATAGGAAAGCTATTTAAAAAAGAAAAGAAAACTGGGAAAGAGATTGGAGTCAAGTTGACAGTACAGTAACTAATCTGAGTTCTTCCAAATTTCCCTTCAAATGTTAAAATAATGCCTCCTAACAACTTCTGAAGTGGGAAAAAACATTCAAACAAAATAACTTAAAAGTCTGACAGGAAAGTAGGAGCATAGTCTAGCATAGACTGAACCAGTGCAGTCTTCTACTCTGGCCAGTAAACTGTAAACCTTGAGGGTCACTGAGTCATCCATAGGTAGCTTCCAGAACTTTCAGTCTAAGGATGGTAAAAATGACAAATGATCCTAAAGATATTACAAGGTACCCACTACTGGCAATGGGAGCAATATTCTGTTGCATTGTCCTTAGGCAATTCCAGGCACTGTCCCAGGATGAGGAGAAGCAGACAGCCCAATTTTAATATAAAGTTCAAAGTCAAGAAATAGCATGGAAAATGAACAGAAGACAAAGAACTTGACTACAAACAAACTACTATGGTGAAAATGAATATCAAAACAGAAATTCAGAAGACAACAAATTTCCAAGTTGCTACATCAAAAACCCCAAAGAGAAATGAGTCTCAGATGCAAAAAGAATTCCTGGAATAGTGCATAAATGATTTTAAAAATCAAATAAAAGAGCTACAGAAAAATTAGCAACACAAGAAAATCATAACAGAATCAACAGACTGATAAAGAATAGTGTCTGGAGTTGTAAACTGATCCAACCATTTTGTAAAGTAATTTGAAATTATGTGGAAAGGATATTAAACTGCATGCACTTTGATTTAGTAATACTTTTCTAGGCCTGTGTTCCAAAGAGATTGAAAAAGGAAAAAGAAATATATATATTAAAAATATTCCTAATAGCTTTTTTTGTGGTGGCAAAGAATTGGAAATTAAGGAGATTCCATCACTTGGGTAAATGACTGAACAGGTTGTGGTATGAAATTATTCTGTGTGGTAAGTAAGGATGACTGCAGAAAAATTGTAAAGGCTTACATGAACTGATACAAAGTGAAATGAGTAGAACCAGGGAAACATTGTACACATTAACAGAAACAATATACTGTGGTCTACTATGGATAACTTAGCTATTCTCATAGCTAAGACTGTGATTTAAGACAATTCTGAAGAACTTATAATCAAAAATGTTATTCACCTCTAGGGAAAGAACTGAGGAGGTTTGAATACAGATGAGATGGGGAAAGAAGTGAGATAATGTGGAATATGAAAAAAAATGAATATAAATGTGTTTTTTCATTTAGTTGGAAATATAAATATAAAATAAAGAGAAAAGAGGTGGGAAGTCTAGTCATAGAAAGCAAATAGGTGATTACAATGGACTCAAAACACACACATCAACACCCATAATATATATATATATATATATATATATATATATATATATATATATATATATATATATATATATATGAGAGAGGGGGGGAGGGAGAGAGAGAGAGAGTTACATTGTATTCTACTCTAAAAATCTAGGTAAAGTAATCATCCAAATGGAAAGTAAAGTTACTCTTTATCTTTAGGATAAGATGCATGTCTTAATTATGGCTTTCAGAGGCTATGTGTAGTTTAGAAGAAGGGGGAATATAACAATAAATAGTAGAATATATTGAATATTGAGATATAATTATATGAGGAAAACTAAAGCCAGAGAAGGCAAACATTGAAGGTTAAATTTTGTTGAGCATTACATAAGAGTTGCAAATAGAAATGATAGCACCAAGTATTCTAAAGAATATTTTTCCAAGGAAAAAAATAAAAAAGAAATTTGGAGGAAAAGATCCAAAACCTGGATGACAGGTATGCAGTATTTGTGCTGATGGAATAAGATTGGTGGACAACTATTAGAAACCTACTCAAAAATGCATAGCTACAGAGAAGTTAGGTGGCACAGTGGATAAAACACCAGCCCTGGAATCAGGAATACCTGAGTTCAAATCCGGTCTCAGACACTTAATAATTTCCTAACTGTGTGGTCTTGGGCAAGCTACTTAACCCCATTGCCTTGCAAAAACCTAAAAACAAACAAAAAAAACCCAAAATGCTGTTTTTATACAAATGCACATATTCACAGGCCATATAAGAAGAGAAAGAAGGGGAAGTAGAAAGATAAATAGGTATAACCAGGAAACTAATTTTCTACTTTCCCCCCATGATTTAGGTTTGTCTGAATCAATCAAAATCAACCATTCATTTTATAGATAAGAGAAGTAAGAAATGAGAGAGCTCAAGGTGTACTAGTTCATGTAAGCCAAGAATCGAACCCATGTCTTCCTGACTCCGTGTCTATTGTTCTGTCTACTTTGCAAGCTAAATACTGCCTCTATGTATATAAATACAGCAAAATGTAATATAGTCCTTGCAAGAATAGTGTCAGATTATTTAAATTTAGAATTTGATGAAACTGCCAAAGGATGCTAAGAACAATACATTGCTATGGTTTTATGTACTTGTTTTACAAATAGCTGACAGGAAGGGAGGGATTGGTAAGATAAGCACTTCACCTCAGGTGAGATAGAGGGACAGCAGACAACCAATGATAGAGAAGACACAAATGACTAACTTTGATTTTTTTTATCACTAAAGAAAAATCTCCAGCCTGAGAAAGCACATGAATGATTAATAGGGATTGGAATATTGAGATCAAAAATAATAAGAGAACTACCTCTAATGATTTCTATCTAATATGACCAGAAGAGATAAAGCCCTAAACCACTTTCAAATATTATGTTTGAATAATTGTCCTTGATCTTTCAAAACTAGGGTTGAAAAAATTATAAAAGAATGGGGGAGGGAGAGAGACAGACAGACACACTTTGGCAGAGACAACGAGACAGAAAAAGAGAATGGAGAATATGACAAATACAAAATATAAGCTATTTGAATTTGCTTCTATTCCTTTCAAAATTCTAGTATTTTTTATCATTGGACTGCTAAGTAAATATGTTAATAAAAAAAACACATTCACAAAATACCAGTATACCAAGACTAGGCTTTTTTTTTCTCCCTTGCAAGGTTATGATCTAGAATGATACATCAAAACAATATTATAGTTATAGCTTACATAAATTTTTTGGGTTTTTTTGGTTTGTTCATTTGTTTGTTTTTCAAGGCAATGGGATTAAGTAATTTGCCCGAAGTCATACAGCTAAGTAGCTATTAAATGTCTGAGGTCATATTTGAACTCAGGTCCTTCTGACTCCAAGGCTGGTGCTCTAACCACTGCATACCTAGCTGCCCCTGGTTTATATAAAATTTAACACAACTTCTAAAATAAATTATCTTCCTTTATTTGATGCTAACAATCATCTACCATATTTCAACACTCAAAAAACGTAAGTGGATTATAGAAGAATATGAACTATTATATGTAGTTAATTTTTACTAAGGATGCAACATCCTCCTACTACTGTAACAGCTCCTATTCCTGTTACTAATATGTAGCATTTATATGCTAAGTAATTTATAAATACTGTCTCATTCTTTTGTTTTTCTTTTTCTAAATTTGTTTTTCAAATTATATATAATTTTCAACATTAATTTTTATAGTTTTCTCCCTTCTAACCTCTTCTTCCCTCTCCCTAGATAGGAAGTATAATACATATACATAATACATATACAATTGAGTTACCTCTTTTTCCATATTAGTCACAATGTGACAGAAGAATCAGAACAAAAAGGGAAAAGCATGAGAAAGGAAAAGCAAAATAAATGTGAAAATAGTATATTTTGATATGCATTCACCTCCCATAGTCCTTTCTCTGCATGTGGATGGCAATTTTCCACTGCATGTCTTTTAGAATTGTCTTTGATACAAGCTAGATAGGAGTACTTAGAACACTGACTTTGGAGTCAGGAGGACAGTTCAAATTCCACCACAGACACTTGATATTTGACACTTACTAGTTGTGTGACCTTGGGCTAGTAGATTATCACTCACAGTCAGGGCCATCTCTAGTTGTCCTGATTCATATCTGGCCACTGGATTCAGATGGCTCCGGAGGAGAAAGTGAGGCTGGGGACTTAACATAGATCCCCCTCATTCAAATCCAATTCCTATTCTTGTCATGACATCACCTCCCTGATCTCATGATCTTTGAGAATGAAAGGCAAACATTATCATCATCGATTCAACCATTCCCCAATTGATGGAGAATCTCCTCAGTTTCTAATTAGTTGCCACTTCAAAAAGCACTACTCTGAATATTCTTTTCCATGTGTGTATTTTCCCTTTTTTGTGGTGTCTTTGAAATAGTGATATTCTTGGATTAAAGATTATGCAGGTATATTGCCCTTTGGGCAAAATTCCAAACCTCTAAAATCTTTGTATCTGTTCACAATTCTACTACCAATGTATTAGTGTCCCAATTTTATTAAGTTCCCTCCAACATTCTTCATTTCCGTCATACTATTCAATGTGACAGGTGTGAGATGGTAACTCAGAATTTCTTTAGTTAGCATTTTTTATTAATAGTGGATTGATAACATTCTTCATTTGAATTTGAATAGCTTATCCATTTATCAATAGGGGAATGATTGGTATTTTTATAAATTTGACTCCATTCTTTATATATTTTATAAATGAGACTTTTATCAGAAACACAAACTGTAAAAATTGTTTCCTAGCTTTTTTTCTGTTTTTTTCTCCTAATCTTAGTTGTATTGATTTTGTTTCTGCAAAAACCTTATAATATATTGTAAATTAAATCATACATTTTGTATTTCACAATTGTCTCTATTTCTTCTTCGGTCATCAATTCTCTTTCTCACCATAAATCTGACAGTTAGATGATTCCTTGCTTTTCTAATTGGCTTATGGTATGGTATCATATTTTACATCTAAATCATGTACTCATTTTGACCTTATCTTTTTATATAGTGTGAGGTGCTGGTCTATGCTAAGTCTCTGCCATACTATTTTCTAGTTTTCCCAGCAATTTTTGTCAAATAATGAGCTTTTATTCCAGAAGTTGGGGTGTTTGAGTTTATCAAACAGTAATAAAGTGTAGTTACTAACTACCATGTCTTGTGAACCTAAGCTATTCCAGTGATCCACCCCTGTATTATAAAACAGCAGTTATCAAAATTGTTCTTAGCCATTCCCAAACAATTTTGATGACTTCTGTTTTATAATATAGATTATAATATTAGATTTGGTATGGCTAAGGCCACATTTCTTTTCATTTTTTTAAAAATTAATTCCATTGATATTTTTGATCTCCAGTTTTTCCAGATAAATTTTACTATTATTTTTTCTATCTCTATAAAATAATTTTTGGGAAGTTTAATTGGTATGCCATGAAGAATAATATCTCATTCTTGATATGCCTATCTACAATTGAAGCCTCCACTTACTTTTCAATACCCTCTTTTGAATGTTATTATGTGTGGTTTCTAATTTTGTCACACAAAACTCTAAAGTAAATAATGAAGACTCAATTGACAAAGTTAAAGCTTTATTCTTAATCCTACTCTTCCTTGACCTCATTGTATGTTGTGTCTCTGTTTGGACATCATATGTTGAGTCTCTTTCCTGACTCAATTTGTTGAGTCCCTTTCCTGGACTCTTATGTTGAGTCCCTTTCTGGATTCCCTCAATCTTCCCCAGGAGAGCTTTGGAGGGGCAGGAGACAAGGATGACAAGGGAGACAAGATCTCTGAGTGCTCCAATTATTTATCCAAATACCAGTGCCTAAATACCTCTCCCGTCTCTAACCCACTCCTGCTCCCATGGCCCTTAGCAAAATAAGACTCTGGTGCTCAAGGACACCAGGTGATGATAGTTTACAGTGCTGCCTCATAGAACAATTCCTAACAATTGCAGTCATTGGAACCATAAATCACCTTCTTCTCCTTGATAGTCTCTTTTCTCTAGATTTTTCTGATACCACTCTTTCCTGATTCTCCATTCTGACTTTTTTTCTTGGGCTGTTTTTTTAAGTTTTTATCCATGTCTGTTTTATTAATAATAGATAACCCCTAAATTTCTAATTTTCTTTATTTTTTCCAATTACATGCAAAAGTAGTTTTCTACATATATTTTATTCCAAGCTTTTGAGTTCCACATTTTCTACCCTCCATTCCATCCCTTTGTCAGCAAAGAATCTTTTATCTGTTGCACATGTATGACTGTGTGATAAGCAAACTTTTAAAAGTGAAAATGGTACACTTTGGTCTGCATTCAAACCCCATAGTTCTTTATCTGGATGTGTATGACATTTTCCATTACAAATCTTTTAGAATTGTTCTGGATCACTGAATTACTGAGAGGAGCTAAGTTTATCATAGTTGATCATCAAACAGTGTTCCTGTTAATATATATAATGTTCTGGTTTGGCTCACTTCCCTCAGCCTCTATTCATGTAAGTCCTTCTAGTATTTCCTGAAATCAGAGTGCTGATGATTTCTTTCAGAATAATCATATTCCATCCTATTTATATACCACAAGTTGTTCAGTCATTCCCCAATAGATGATCATCCACCAAGGTTTTTCAATTCTTTGCTACCACCAAAAGAGCAGCTAAGAAATTTTTGTTCATGGGTCTTCTTTCCCTTTTTAATGATCTTTTTGGGATACAGATTGAAAAGTGTTATTGTGAATCAAAGGTTATGCACAATTTTATAGTACTTTGGGTATAGTTCTCCAAATGATTAGATCAGTTCACAACTCTAGCAAAAAACACTTTATTGTTCCACTTTTTCCACATCCCTTCTAATATTGCTCATTTTCCTTTTCTGTTACATTAGCCAATCTGTATATCTTCAATTATTAAACCACTGCCTAGCACATAGTTGTACTTCATAAATGCTTTTTGATTAAATATAAGACTGTGCTATCTATTAAAATGCAAAGTTTAAAATATAACATTCTCTAATATTAAATATTAAAATATACTCAGTGATATTGGGAATGGCATTTGTACCTTATAAAATGTGAATAATGATTGCCATTCCACATTGACTAATAAATTTATAAGTTATACAAAATAAGTTAAATATTCCAAAACTCTATTCTTCCAATCTGTATTTCACTAATGTTAGACCAGAATTTGCAAAAAAGAAATATGGGTTCTTCACTGGAGAAAACTATTGTGTTGAAAAAATGAGTAGATCCCAGCTTTATATTGAATTAGTTTTTTGAGTGAATTAAATTATTGGCTACTTTTGATCTCAATTTTTAGCCTGAGGAGAGGGAGTGAAAGATATGTCAAATAATAATAACAGTTCATATTTATATAGTGCTATAAAGTTTGCAAAATGCTGGAATCCATAATGTAATTTGATCATTAATAGAGTCCCATGTGGAAGAAACTATTATCGTACCAATTTTATGGATAAGAAAACTGAAGCTCAGGTAGATTTAATGACTTGCCCAAAGTTACACTGTTGATTTTTTTTTTTCTTTTGTAATCTGGTTTTAAGAAAAATTATTGACATTGTTCATATAATTCTCAAGAAGCCTCAGCAACATACACTATATAAAAATGTTATGTTATTTAAATATCTTGATAATGAATTACAACATGGGATATTAGGTTCTATTTACTTAAAAGTTTTTATTATATCTCTATCATAAATTGTTGCTATTCAAATAATCTGAGTAAAATTCAGTTGCTTGTTTGGGATATTTTTTTTTAAATCCTTTTAAAAGGAATACTTTGCAGCAATATGAAAGTGTTTATTAGGGACAGTCTATCTATTGAACCAATCTGCTTCATTCTACATAAATGGTGATCTTAGCTATTTTTATTTTTTAAATAATACTTTAATTCTGCCATCTGCATATAAAGATAATTTTTGACATTCATTTTTTAAAAAATTGAATTCCAAATTTTCTTTCTCTCTTCTCTCCCTAAGAAAGAAAGCAGTTTGATCTAGGTTAGCGTGTTAAATCATACAAATATGTTGTATTTTCAAGATTCAAAATATCATCATATCTATGAAAGGTTTAAAAATTAATAAGATAGTACTTTTTTTTCCATTATTGGAAAGGACCTCAATGGCCTTCTAGTCCAATCAATCAGTAATCAAAATCTCCACTCTAAATTGTCTAAACCTCTGGTCAAATATTTACAATGAGATGGAACCCACTACTTCCTAAAAAGCCCATTCTATTTTTTGACATATCTAAATATTCATAACTTTTATCTACTATACAAAGCTAAAATTTGCTCCTAGTTATGTTCTTTTTTGGGAGATAAGGAAATATCTAATCTCTTATTCATATGAATTGCTTTGCAATACTAGAAGCCATTTACCATTGTCCCTTCTTTGTCTTTTCATCTCTGGATTACTAATGAGAATGCATGTATTACAAATTCATATGCTATTTATTCATAATGAAATTCAAAGTAAATTTTAACATTTCTATTTCATTATATTTTATTATGTTATATATTATATAGTACACATATTTTAGGTCAGCATATGATATAGAATTAAGCATGGGAGGACTTCTCCCATTCTACAAACTTCAATTCTTTCAATAAGTTTTTATTTAAGAATCTCACCAACTGTCAAAACTAGAACTTCTCTTCTATCAGATTCTTAGATCCCTTTGATTTATATATCCTTTCAAATTGCTGTCAAATCCTAATCAATTTGTATTTTGTCAATCAAGCTTTTTTGGTAGTTATGCAATTCTCTAGCTTATATTAGGGCAATTTAAAATGTCATATCTTATTTTTATACTAATTATAAGACATTTTATAGTGGCAGTTTGAATAGTGTGGCATAGCAAAGTTTTAATTTGTAACTTCGATTCTAGAACCAGAGTGTGTGATAGAAATTATATGAATTCTATGATTGCCTCTTGAAAGAGATCAGAAAATGAAAACATTCAGGAATATTACAGTCAAATTTCAGAACTCCTAGGTAAAGGAGAAAGTATTGCTAACAGTCTGAAAGCTATACATTTATCATGGAGTCACAGTTAAGATTACACAGAACATAGCATCAATATTAAAAGTTTATAGGACTTAGAATATGATCTTCTAGAAGATAAAAAAGTTTCAATTATAATCAATAATCAATTACTCAGAAAAACTGAATATAGTCTTTCAAGAGAAAACATGGGCATTCAATGAAGTAGGGGTCTTTCAAGTTTTCCTTATGAAAAGATTAGAGCTGAGAATTTGATCTTCAAATATGAGACTCAAGTAAAGCATGAAAAAGATAAATAGGAAAGGGAAATAAATCATAAGGGACTTGATAAATTGTTTATATTCATGCATGGGAAGATGATATTGATTTAAAAAAAGCTTTTTCATGTATTAGAGCAGTTAGAAGGAGTAAATGCAGAAAGGGTACAGGTAGAAGTTGGATATGAAGAGATTTTTTTTTATTGAGAAAATTGAGTTAAAATAGGAAAGAGGAATGGACTAGGAGAAACTGTAAAGGGAAGAAAGAAAGGGATAAGTTATTTTATATAAAAGAGGCAATAGAAAAGTTTTTGCAATGAAGTTGAACAGGGGGAAAAGAGAGGGAGGGTAAGTAAGCCTTACTCCCATTGAAATTGGTTCAGAGTCTATATCACATAACTTTCTGTCAGGTAAAGGGGGCAGGAAAGAGAGAGAGAGAGAGAGAGAGAGAGAGAGAGAGAGAGAGAGAGAGAGAGGGAGAAAAATATAAAACTCAAAACCTTGCAAAAAATGATTGGTAAAAACCATCATTGAATGTAATTAGAAAAACTACTATATTTAATAAAACAAAAAGGAAATTTTCTCAGAGAGGGAAATGAGAGGCTATAGAGATCTATATTACTGTATAGGAGGGAAAGGGGATGGGAAAGTGGGGAGAGTAATAGAAAAGAAGGCAGAGTGTAGGTGGGTATGTAGTCAGAAACAAAATGCTTTTGAGGAAGATCAGGCTGAAAGGAGAGAGAATAGAATCAATGGGGGGTGGGGGAATAAGACAGAGGGTAATAGTAATAGTAACCAAGGGGAAAATTACTAAAACAAGTTTCAATGATAAAGGCCTTGCTTTTCAAATATAGAAAACAGACTCAAATTTGTGAGAAATAAGAACTATTCCCCCAATTGATAAATGATCAACATAAATGAACCATTTTCAGATGAGCCTATCAATGCTATTTATGACTATAATAAAAAAATATTCCAACTTACTACTGATTGGAAAAATGCAAATTAGAACAATTCTGTTCTAATACCTATTGAATTAGCTAATAGAACAGAGAGGGGAAATGACTATTGTTGGAGGGGATATAGGAAAATGAATTATTAATACATTGATGGAAAAGTGGTGAAATGATTCAATCATTCTATAGAGCAATTTGGAACTATGCCTAAAGGACTATAAAGCCATGCATGTCCTTTGACCTAGCAATGGTACTACTAAGTTTGTATTCCAGAAGAGATGAAAATCAAGAAGAATATTTATAGCAGCTCTTTTCTGGTGGCAAGAAATTCATAATTGAGGGTATGCCCATCAGTTGGGAAATGTTTGAAAAATATTGTGATATGTGATTATAAGAGTATGCTATTCTGCTACAAGAAATGATTATTGGGTGTAGGTAAGTGGCACAGTGGATAGAGCACTGACCCTGGATTCAGGAGGACCTGAGTTCAAATCTTAATAATTATCTAACTTGTGATCTTGGGTAAATCACTGAACTCCATTGGCTTGCAAAAAACAAAATAATAATAATAAAGAAATAAAGAAATAATGATCAGAATACTCCAAGTAAAACTGGAAAGATTTACATGAGTAGAAGAAGTATAAAATATGTGTATTCAAAGTTACAATATTGTAGGATGATCTGTTGTGAATGACTTACCTTTTCTGAGCAATGCTGTGACCCCAAGACAGCTCTGAAGGATTTATGATAAAGACGCTATACATTCCCAGAAAGAAAGAACTGATGGTGTCTGAATACAGATTGTCAGCAGTATAGTGTGATGTTCAAATATGATGATGTACTTCTCAGCAGTTCAGTGATCAAGGATAATTTTTAAAGTCTTGTGATGGAAAATACCACTTATATCCAGAGGAAAAACTATGAAAAATGAATGAAGATCAAAGCTTACTAGTTTCACTTTTTAAAATATGTTTTATGTATTTTTTCCCTTTCTCTTATGGTTTTTCCACTTTAGTTCTGATCCATCATTCACAACATGACTAGCATGAAAATACATCAAACATGACTGTACATGTAAAACCTATATCAGATTATTTGTTGCAATGAGAGGGGGGAGGGAAGAAAGGAAGGTAGAAAAATTTGGAACACAAAAGCTTATAAAAAGATGAATGTTAAAAACTAAACTTTCATGTAATTGAAAAAATAAAATAAAATAACATTAAAAAAGGACTTCATTGTTTGGCATCTCATCCTACTCAGTTATCTTCAGAATCTGTCTAAGAATTTAAATGGAAACAATTCAGTTTCCTGGCATGGTGCTAGCATACTCTCCAGGTTTCATAGACATACAACAATGAAATCAGTGCAATGGCTCTGTAAACCTACAGTAGTCTAATGCTTATTCTATTTCACTCTTTCCTTCAGAGCCTCCCAAATACTGAGCAAGCTCTAATAAAGTGTTTGTTTGTGTGTGTGTGTGTGTGTGTGTGTGTGTGTGTGTGTGTGTGTGTGTGTGTGAATTATCAATGAGTACATCCATGGAAACTACTACAAAGGTAAGTCAACTTATCCAAAGTAGTCAAAAGTCCATTTGCTGTAACTGATGGTTCCACATATGAATGACATGCTGCTGACTGATGGAGCACCTATGGTTCTTGGTTTTAATTGTTTAGTCAAATTTGGAAGAAGAAACAGAGAATAAATCCATACTTTGTTGCATCTCAGTTTCAGAAGTTGCACTGAGTACATAATTATCTGCAAATAGAAAATCATGCACTAACACTCCCTCTTACTTTGGTCTTGTCTTATAACCTTTTCAAGTTGAAGAATTTTCCATTAGTGTGATATCTGACCTTGATGCCTTGTATATTCTTATTGAATTCATTTGACAACATGGCTGAAAACATTATGCTAAAAATTATGGTAGCAAGCTTACAACCTTCTTTCTCTCCATTGATCCCTGGGAAAGTTTGAGAGCATCATCCACTATTCAGAATCCAGGCAAGCTTCCTATCATGAAATTGATATACAATACAGATGACTCCAGTCAATTGCATTTTGAAATAATTTCCCTAATCCCTTGAGATTGACAGTAATAAAGGTCTTGGTCACATCTATACATATTGTATATAGAACTCTGTTCCACTCCCAGCATTTCTCCTGGAGTTATTCAAAAGGAAACATCATCTTGATTGTTCCTCATTCCTTTCTAAAGCCGCATTGGCTCTTAGGTAGATGTCCATTTTCCTGGTAAAGGATCAGTCCATTTGGGAGGACTTTGGCAAGAAACTTTCCAGCAATGACTGAGAAAAACCCTCACATTTGCCACAGTTCATTCTATTCCCTTTACCTTTATAGAAGTGACAATGGAGGGATCCTTAAACTCCTGGGAGATAACCTCCTCATGCCATATACTTTAGAAAATTTTAGTCAACTTTTGTATTAGCAATGGACCCCATACCTTGTAAATCTCAGCAGGAATAGAATGAACATTGGGTTCTTGACCACATGAAAGGATCTTAATGGTATTCAAAACCTTATCTATCATTAGAACTTTAGCTAGGGAGGTATTGACTTCAACTGAGGTCGAAGACCTCAACATTGATTGATGGTGGTCTGTTGAAAACACTATGGAAGTGTAGCCCACCTCACCAGGATCATATCCCTATCATTAATCAATGTGGCTCTGAGATGTACCATATACCTTTGATTCATAAATAGCCTTTAGGACATCATAAATACATTTTAAATTGTTGGTGTCAGCATAAAACTGAATTTTATCTGCTCTCTTAGTAAGCCAAGAATCCTGCATCTCTTTAAGTTTTGCTTGCACTTCCCTTTTGATGGAATTAAATGCTATCTTCTTAAATATGGATAGCTATCCTGCTAGCAAATGTTGTGGAATTCTTGTTTTTCATTTAGCAACTCCTGTAGTTTGTCATCATTTTCATCAATGTTCTGACCCAGATGAACAACTGCAACAACAAATCTCTGATGCTGTACACTCCTTTTCTGCTTCACAGTTGCCAACCATGTGTTGTTTCAGCTTTCCCTGAAATGAATTGTTTCTTCTCAGAGAAGCACTCTAATCTCTTGACATCAATTCTTTTGATAGTCATTTTGCTTTGGAGTGCTGCTTCAGGTGAACATTTAGCTTGGAGAGGGTGTCTATGATCAGTCCATCACACTGCACCACACATTTCTTTGTTACTCTCACATCCTATCTGTATTTTCTTATGACCACATAATCTGATGGACAGGTTTGCTGTGAGGTTGTATCCATGAAATTTTATTGTATTTACATAAACAGAAGATAATGTTGGTGATGAGAATGCAATGAGACGCACAAATCTTCAAAAGTGAGTGACTCTTGCTGTTCTTGTTTTTAACTTCATTTCTCTCAACAACTTCTGCTTTATCTGGTAGTCTGAGACAATATAACATTAAAGTCATTTATAATTAGTTCTCTTATCTGATGATAAGGGTCACTAGGTCTTTATAAAATTTTGATCCCATTAGGATTTTTATCAGATATTGAGTTCTTGCCCCACCCAATACTTGTCATCTTTGAGTTTATGAGATTCTGAATTATCATGTTCACTTGCTTCTATATATTATACACAGGCAGTCTTCTCTACTTATTACACAGTATAGTGTATTTAACCTTTTCCACTCATCAGTGGTGGACTTAGGAATCTTTGGGTTCAATCCTTGCTTCTAACATGTCCTACTTTAATATCCATGAACAAACATTTGGTTCTCAGTCTCTTATGCAAATTTTGAATATATTACTTTTAATTCCACTTGACAATCTTCACTGATTCATTGATCTTATACACTAAATTTAAACATGAATGAACACTAGAAGTAGTATCATGGAGTGGTTTGAAACAAGGTTCTAAGTTGGAATCTTGGTTCTGCCACTTATTAGATAAATTACTTTGCTCATTTTATCTAACATCCTTAAGCACTTAGATTATTTTTTAATTTCTAAAATTAGAAGGTAATCATAAATAACCACTATAAATTCAGATTTCCCTTTCCTTTTCCTACCCTAGCAGTATTAGCAAGTTAAAGTTTTATAAATAATGCTGAGTTCATCAATTTGGACTTCACCAATGAGAAGTCCCATATGGGAGGAGTGAAATTTTATCTTTTCACTAATAACTATAAGTGATGGCAGACATTGTATGTTTCATTTTGGTGATATAGAAATAATATCAATGTATATTTGTCATTTTATGAAGAACTTGGTCTTAGTTGTTAATAATCACTGAACTTTTCTTTTTAAAATAAATCCTAACCTACATTCTGGGATGAGATAAAATTTATCCATTCTTTCAATTTCCTGACAAAATTGAGAACCCTAATGAATTTTGGAAGGTTGAATGAACTCTATTTTCCTTAATAATATCTTTAATAAATATCATCCTTAATAATAAAAAACATAATCAAGATTCAAAGCTGTATCTGTAATCCTTTCAATGTCCAAAATTTTCCAATCTATAAAGCAGTTGTACAAACTCAATTTCTAAATTAATAAGATGTGAAATAGAGGCCTTCAATTTTACAGTTAAAAAAATTAAAAGTAGGGAGAGCCCAGATATAAATCACTCTTATCTTAATAACATACTACTTTTACTTCTAGCTTACATATGACATAGGAAAAAGTGGGCCTATAAATTAATGTTATGATTGTTTGGACAGAAGAAACTGAAATGAACCAATATTTATCTTTAAATACAGAGCATTAATATCTTCTCAACAAAGGCAAATCAAGCAACCAAACAGCAAAGCTTACAAGATAACCAAAAAAAAAAGTTTTCACCTCTTCTCATTAATTTTTTTTGGTCAGAAATTCATGATCTTGGTTTTCTCTCATTTGCAAATCAAAAAAAAATACTTTATTCACACTGCTATAAAAATTGCAATTAAGGGAACCTCTTCTCTGCATGGACAATAGGCAAATCCAAGAACAACCACCTTGTTTCAGCACTGAAGGAAAATTAAAAGAACTTATAAGAGGTTATCTTCTGAAGAAGAATATAAAAGATCTTGACAACCCAAATAGTGAAAAATATGTTCTACCACCGAGTAATAAAAATTCAGGAATCTATTTTGCTAAGAAAAATCTATAAATCTAATTTCATAAGAAGAAAAATATATTTTTTAAATACCATGATTGCAAGACTTTGAATGGCTATAATACTCTTTATGTTCAGTAGAAGTAATCAAGCATTTGGGGGTGATGAGGAAGCATATTTTTCTGCTAAATGATATCAATCTTAATGTAATTAGTTCTAACAGCATGCCCTTCATTTTTTTTCTATTTTTACTATAATTATCTCCATTTTCTCTTCACTCAACAATGTTTCCCCTCTGACAGGATAGCAAGAACTTTCTCAAAGACAAACAATGCTAATGAGAAAAAGACACATTTCAATCATTGTCTTTTTTTCCCCTCTTGATAGAAATCATATCTATCTACTAATTCCACATTTGTTTCCATGAGTATCCACATTCCCATCATTCTTCCCAGCCTTAGGCTTTAGCTGATTGAAAACAAACAGTTTCACCCTAGCTCTTTATCAAAAGCTTTGGCAGTCTCCCATTGGAGGGGCAGAAGGGGACTAATTAGAACATCCAGTAGCATGGTCGATTGTTCCTGGGAGGCATAGTCACAACAGGCATATTCTGAGCTCCAGCTTGAGCTGACAAAGGTCATTTCAAAGTAGCTCATTCAAATGATATTTGAGGAAAGCAAAGAAAATTATAAGGTCATGAATGAGATGGCATTGCTTTAAAATGCACAGAAGCAAGGCTCATTTCCTGATGTACTATATATGCATATTGATATCTCTGAATGAAAGTAGCTGGCAGCAGTCATAGCCTCAAAATTAGGTTGAAAAAGTCACTGTGGTGACATAAATTGTATTTAAATGGGAATATTCACAAGCAAGATGGTTATTGTTGTTTGGATGCAAAGTCTTAATTAACCAATATATCATCTTCCATAAGACAGTATCCCATTGGTGCTTGCAATGTCAATCAAATTCTTTCAAGGCTTGAGACACTCTTAAAGGACAAGTGTGGACTTCAGTGAACTCACTATCTTTTTATAGTCATTTGTGTGTCATAGGATTATAAAATAATAGGCTGAGACCTGGAAGGAATTTCAAAGCCTATCACTTTACATAATTCATTTTACAAATGAGAAAACTAAAGTATAGTTCTTAAGTTTTTATTAAGGTGCCATACATAAAGTGACATGAGATAGCTGTATAGCTTTATGAAGGTCAGAACTATTTTACCTTAATCACATCTATATAAATGGATCTGCATGCGTATTATAGAGAGGAAAGATTTTTGTGGCTTACTTAATAAAGAAAGGGTCTCAAGACTCACAAAGATCTGAATTCAAGTACAGTATCTTATGCTATTTTACCTGGGGCAAGTCAATTGTCAATTCGCTGAGATTAAAACTTGATAAAACGTTTCAAATTTGTAATGACAGAGGACATTTCCTCAACTAACCATTTCCTTCACCATTGAAATTGCAAAAATAAAATTTTGTTACTAATATATTAATTTACCAAAGGGTCAAATACAAGTTTGAGTGTCTGCTGATACAAAGTCAGTAGGGCTTCTTTTTTCTTCCAGTTTTTAAACAGTTTTATTTAAGTTTTGAGTTTCAAATGCTATCGCTTCCTCCTCCCTCTTCTCCCTCCCCAAAACCATAAGCAATCACATATGGGTTATAATCTGTTGGATTATACAGAACATTTTCATTTAGTCATTTTGTACAAGAAGATTCAAATAGAAGAAAAAAGTGAAAAATAGCATTTTGTAGTCTGTATTTAGTTATCAGTTCATTCTCTGGGAGAAGAATAGTATTGAAGTTGGGAAATGTTTTTGGGTGGTCTAGTATAGGGTTTGAGAATGTGAATGAATTCACTTAAAAGACTGACTCTTGACCCAGAAGATTTTAGAGACAAAAACATTTCTATATTACTACCCAGATAAAGAAATTCAGGAGTAATACAGGGTAGGATTTTTCTATAGAATCTAGGAGACAGAATAAGTAAAGGTAGAAAGATGCAAGATTGTTGCAACTGGGCTGATCCAAAGAAGATAAACTGTATTAAGAGAGAGCATTATAAAGAGAGAAAACTAAGGACAGCTGAACAATCCTCAAGAAAGTTTGAGCAAAACGGAAAAAGTAAAGGAGTAGGAGAGTTTGGGATATATGCATCCCCAGAGTGGGCTGCCCTCCAAAGGAAGGCAAGTCAGCAAGGGATTTGTAGTCTAGAAGGATATAGGTTAGGAGGATCAGACTCTTTTTGAGTGGGCTAACTTCATAAGAAGACAAAGCAACTCAGTGAGAGAACTTTTAAGCTGGACACTGGGAAATGTGGGTAGATGTCCCTGGAGGCTGTTAGCTCAGAGATCAGAGATGAGATAAAGAGAGATATGTTGACCAGACAGAAAAACTCAATTAGCAGAGATGAGGTAATTGGGGATATGCAGATGATGGATGGTAGTTCAATTCCTTCAGGCTAAGGCAGGGACCCATTGTTTTATTGATAGGGTCTTGTCTTTTACCTGGGGGAAAGGATTTACAGAGTCTTTGTCAGAATGGGGTTAGGTGCTTTATTGAAAGTACCTTATTTCATAGCTTGAACAATAGGATAGGGGCTAGGTCAGTCTCAATATAAAGTATATGATCAGTACAGAGGGAACAGATTAATTATAGAATATATTTTTCTTAACATTTCCCCTACTTCCATCCTGCTTGTCATTTTTTTCTTTGATTTTTTTTCTAATTACTTGTAAAAATAGTTTTCAACATTCAATTTTGTAGGACTTTGAGTTCCAAATTATATTCTTTCCTTCCCTGTCTTCCTTTCCCAAGACAGAAAGTAATCTGATATAGACTAATATGTACATCTATATTAAAATATTTCCATCTTAGCCTTGTTGTGAAAGAAGAATCAGAGCAAAAGAGGAAAAATGAAGAAAAAACATGAAACAAATTTTTAAAAACTAAAATGGTGTATACTTAGTTCTGCATTCAGATTCCATAACTTTTTCTCTGGATGTAAATGGCATTTTCCATCACAAGTCTTTCAGAATTGTCTTTGAACATTCTACTGCTGAGAAAGGCTAAGTCTCTCTTAAATGATCATCAAATAGCTCTGCTGTTACTGTGTCTAATGTTCTTTTGATTATTTTTTGCTCAGTTCACTCAACATCAGTTCATTTAAGTCTTTCCAAGTTTTTCTGAAATTCACATGTTCATGATTACTTATGGAACAAATCTTTTCCATTACATTTATATGGCTCTTGTTGTCATTCCCCAGTTGATGAACATATATTCAGTTTCCAGTTGTTTGTGACCACAGAAAGAGTTGCTATCAATATTTTTGTACAAATAGGTCTCCACCCCCCTTTTTTTTGATGTCTTTGGCATATAGCCCTAACAGTAGCATTGCTGGATCAAAGGGCATGCACAATATTATAGCCATGAGTGCATAGTTTTCAAATATTCTCTAGAAAGGTTGGTCTCCAACAACTCCACCATTAGTGTTCCAGTTTTCCCACATGTCATCTTGTAGCCACTGGCTACTTGAGTTTGGTTCTACCTTTTGAGGAGTCATTATTCAGACGTAGGAAAGCAAGGGTGAAATAAAACAAAAATTTCTTAAAAGAAATAACAACACATAGAAAGGGATGAGGAGGGGAGAGAGAGAGAGAGAGAGAGAGAGAGAGAGAGAGAGAGACAGACAGACAGAGAGAGACAGAGAGAGACAGAGAGACAAAGAGACATAGAGAGACAGAGACAGAGACAGACAGAGACAGAGAGAGATAAAAGAACAGTCAAACAGCATTGGTTATTCCAACAGTTTAGAGAAGAATGATGCTGCTTAGAACCTCAGTAACTTTAAACTCATTTTTTGTTCATTTTTTCTTGCCTTTTTGTGTAACTTGATATTTTTTTATGCGAATTAAGTTTGGATCTCACACTGTTCCAAGATTATTAGACTGGTGTTCTGATTCTTACAACTGGTTGTCACTGGACTTCAGGGATTAACTGCTTGCTTCCTTTTGAGGATGGGCTTACTTTCTGCTTTAAAGTGGGGGTCAGGCTTTCCTGTTGTCTTTCTTTGTGTGTGGGGTTTAGCTGCTGACCTATTTCATTTCAAGGGTAGAGCCTGGATTGTTTTGGAAATCTTAGTAGCACAATATTTTTGACCAGTTTTGTAGTAGGGCTTCACCACTAGCCAGCAATGGGGTCAAGGTATATCTATTGGCTTGTACTGTGGGTTGGGTCACTGAGGTTTTTGCTCTTTGGGGTTTTCCTCTACTATATAGACAGCTCAGTTATCTAGGAGGTTGCTGGTTTAGAAGAGGGCAGGCTTAGCTGATGCATTGCCCCAGGCTTGGACCTTAACTGCAGGCTCTCTGTTGAGAGACTAATTACTACTACTACTGCTACTACTTCTGAATCTTTCTTCCCATCTTTCCAAGTGAGACAGAACTTTCCTGTCAGGTTGATAAGTTGCTTTCCTATTCCAGGATCAGTTCTGAGATGGTGCTCTAATTGTTTGAAAGGAATTTAAGAGAGCTTCAGAGGATTCCTTCCTCAATCAGTCATCTTGGTGCAATAATTCCTAGGCTAATTATCATCTTAAAATTAATTGTTAATCTCAGTTGGTTGAAGTCCTTGGATTTATATATGGAAATAAATCAATTGTTTCAAAAAAATGTGTCAGTAAAAATAAAATGAACTAAAAATATTTCTATGTGATCCTTAAGGATGAAGCCGATCATTGAAAGATAAATACAAGAGGTAAGCTGAAAAGCATAATAGTCCAGCAGATAGAATGTTGAATTTTCAAGCATGAGACCTGAGTTCAAGTTATGCCTATATATATATATATATATATATGTATATATACATATATATATATGATCATTTTCTAGTCTTTAACTTCTCTCAGTCAAGATTTCATCATTATTAAAATGGAAATAATACCTATTATTACCTTTGAAGGTTTTCATAAGGTAATTAAAAATTGGAAAAGTACGTTGCAAATTTTATAACGTGCAACTAGCAGGCATTAGTATTAATAATTTAGATTTAAAAGCATATTTCAGGGGCAAATATGATTTGGTGGCACTAATGTTGATGTTTGCCATGAAAATTCATATTATGTTGAGTCATTCATTTTCTTTTTAGGTTTTTGTTGCAAGGGAAATGGGGTTAAGTGGCTTGCCCAAGACCACACAGCTAGGTAATTATTAAGTGTCTGAGACTGCATTTGAACCCAGGTACTCCTGACTTCAGGGCTGGTGCTTTATCCACTACGCCACCTAGCCACCCCTGAGTCATTCACTTTGGTAATAAGATTTTTTTGTTTTTTTCTGGGTTTGATAGGCAAGTATTACTATGATTTGAAAAAGTGACAGGATGGCAAGTTTTGGTTCATTGCACAAGAAACTTCCTAGCCATTAGAGCTGTCCAAAAGTAGAATGGGGTATTTCAACAGCTACTGGGTTCACCTACTCTGGAGGTGTTTGAGTGAGACTGTAGCCTCTAGCTTGTTTCGTGAGTTTGATAATTCAGACATGGGAATGTAGATTTTGGAAAGAAGACAGAGATCTATTAAAAGAAGTTACAACACATAAGAAAATGATAGAAAAGTTAAGAAGAGTTTAAAGCAAAGAGTGTGTAGGTTGTTGATTAAACTGGTCAGGTCAGCTGACCAGGGTTTTCAGCAGGAGTCTGGAAGATTAAAAAGAGGAAGCCCTTTCCTTGAGCTCCTTAAATTCTCCCTCAGAGTCCATGAGAAAGGTGGTGATTTGGGAGTGACCAAAATCCCACACTGGAGATTTTGCCTTTTGGGGAGGGATCTGTTTTTGGGTGGTCTTGGGAGTTTCCAGGACTTGCTGCCCCACCAGAAGACAATGCAATCCAAATCAGGTTGGAGGTCAGGCCCTTAGCTGTGGCCTAAATTAGATGATAAAGGAAGAAGGAAGATTCCCTTAGCAATGCAAACAAAGGATTTACAAAGTTTGTGTCCAACAGATCTCATCACTCCATTTCTCTACATCAAGACTGCATGACCACTTTTTGCCTTCTTTGTGATAGAAGTCTTTATTTTTATTGATTTTGTTTGTTTATTTTGTTTTCTTGTGCTGGTTTAGCTAAATGCCCTCTGACTGGTCTTCTAGATAAAAGATTCAATGATTCTAGGAAGAAGGAAAATGCCTTTTAGAAAGCATGGAAACATAATTGATTTTGACATCTTGTCCCCAATTATGGAACAGAGGCACTCGACATGATGGAGATGCAATAGCAAAGGCTTATTAAACTAGCTCGAGCTAGGGTTCCATCCTAGGACAGGGCAAGGATCCTGGAACTCTGAGTAAAGTGAGGAGAGACCTTATATGTGGTTCAGTAGGGGATTTCCAAGCATCTGCTAGTTGTCTTGAGATAGTGTGGCTTGTTATCATTGAATGTAGGTCCTCGGGAAGGTTCCCCTTTGCATGGTCAGATAGATAACCAGGCAGAAACTTAGGAGCAGAATTTAGGCAAAAGTTCATAGGTTTTGAAATTCAGGGTCTTACAATCTCATTTTATCTCCCAAAGTTTAAAATTTTGAGGAATTCAAGAATTTAAAAATTGCAGCTTTCTTTCGTCAGAATTCTAGAAGAAACTTCTCTGTTTCTGTCTCTGATGTGTCTAACTAACTCTTGACTTCTTTTGCATGAAATTCTCCTGACAAAAAAGAATACTGATGTAACCCAATCTGGCATATATGTATGAGGGATAGAGATTATATAAAATTTAGAGAGAAGACTCTATATTTCATTTTGAAAATATACATGTGCCTTTTCAAACTATCTTGGAAATCTACTCTAGGCATGGGGGAAGAGAATTAAAAGACTTTTGAAACATCAGAAATATAAGACTGATTCATCAGCAGGTTTTTTATTTTAAGTTTGCCTCCTTAAAGATTTGGGAGAAATTTCCCTTTGGGTGAGAAGGGAACTCTCTAGGTTTATTTAGATCTTATCATCATTCTTACTAAAGATTTAAAGATTTCACTCATGCATTTTCTAGCATATTTTTATCTGTGGGACTTTTCTAATTTTTCTTTATCATCTGTTTGTTTACTTATTTGTCATTATTTGTGAAAACATTATTTGTAATTAGCATCTAGTAAGAACTAAAACCACCAGATTTGTGCTTGATTTACCCTTCTTCCTCCTCTTATGGGATATAGAATCCAGGAAAATGCCTTTTTTTTAATTGGCTTGACCCTAAAATAGCGAAGTTAAGAGGTGATAGAATTTTAGTTCCAAATGACTCTGAGAAACTTGAGGAAACATTCTTAGTACTGAGGCTCACCTCAAGTCAGGAATTACCATTTCCCTTATAGAAGGATGGACAAAGATCTCCCAAGGCATTGTGGTACATAATTCTTATACAAATAAATACCATATATATATATATATATATATATATATATATATATATACATACATACATACACATATGATATTTCATCCTATTTCATCCTAACACTATAGCAGGGGAACTCTTTGGACACAGAGCTATTCTCTAATAATTTTTGTTCAGGAGCTTTGTGGCAGAATGCCACTTCTTGGGATTGCCCCTAGGGCATATGCATTTTAGCCCTTTTAACCTCAACTTCCTTTAATCAGCCTGTCCTTTAAAAAAGACTCACTATCTTGCTGCTTCACCAAAGAATTTAACTTGTGAACCTTTTGTAATAACTTGAAAACTGAACAACCTGTGAATTAATATTTAAAACTTTCCTACCTTCCTAAGTAAGAGAGCTGGTGAATTTTTCACCCCAAATGAACTCTGTCTTTCCTGAAAGCCATTTTCTCCCATCTTCAACACTAATTTTACAATACACACTTTGAAAGGTTGCAGTTCTAAGAACAATTCCAGTGCTTGAGAAGGCTAACTTGTTGAGTTGTTATTGATGGTTATCTTGGCAAAAGAAACCAGGCAAAGTAGGTTAAATGATTTGCCCAGATATATACAGCTAGAGACTGTGGTTATATTTGAACTAAGAAAGAGGAGTCTTCCTAACTCCAGATCTGGTGCTTTATTCACTGTGCTACTTAACTGTCCAGGGCTGGTTTACTCTTGTGTAGTAGCATTGCTTCCATCCTACATTCTAATTTTCTTCTGTATTATCACAAAAATACTTAACTATGTCACTCAACTGGGCCTTTGTTCAATTATTCATATAATACCTTTTTTGCCATACCTAAATCTTTTTTTTAAATATTTCAAAATAGTCACTTCTAATCTTCTCCATAAAGAAACAGTCAGGAGATGTTCTAGAATTATTTTTTATTGTTTCTATTACTTATATTTTTATTTATCATTGCAAGGCTCACCAAAGAAAAGGTAACCCACTATCATCTTTTACAATTCTGAGCTACTTTCATTTGTAAAATTTTTAATTAAGGTATTTTTGGATAAATTTTATAGAATATATACAATTTCATTCTTATCTATGAATTGCAGATATCCCTTATACCTTTGTACCTCCTTTATTAAGGTTATAACTTTTTCTGAGTGGATATAGATCTCTTCCAGGATACTCTATAATATTCTGAGGAAACCTGCCACCCTCCTTTGTTCATCTGCAAAGTGATGAACTTCAGGATCCATTAGAGCCTTTGAGATTTTGATGCTTTAAAGACTGGTAAAATAATCTCTTCAAAATACTCTGGTGTGTTGGGTCTTGTACATATTAGTATCCTCATTCCACAAATGAGAGGTCTAAAAGTCACCAATTTGATCTTAAGCATTTATTCAGAATGTACTTTTTTTTACTGGGAATTTCCAGAAGCATTGTGGGTACAAATAAAAATTAATGAAAGACTCTTTCTTGGAGTTTACATTCCTTGATGGGAAACAATCATTTACATATTATGAGTAAATAAACAGCACAAAATTATTTGGGAAAGGAGCACTGGAAAGCAACAGTTTCAATGCAGAAGGTAACTATTGTGAAGTGCTTACAGAGAGCTGGGAATTCAAGGAAGAAAGGGAGAAGAGGGATTAAAATCTTGTGACTTGATTAATGACACAAAGCAAGAGACCATCAGAAGCAGAATTTGAATCCTTATCTTGTTATTTCAAGCCCAGAATTCTTCTCCTAAACAATACAATGAGTTTTATTGTCTTATTATTTGCCTACTTGGTTGGCTTGGATTGTAGTCTATTTTGGTGTATTTTGTATTCTACACCTTAAATGTCTTTCTGGACATTCTTGCATTCTAAGTTAGATTTCCATACCCAGTATGGGTAAAGTTCAAATAAAGATGAAACAGATAAGATCAGTATAAGGTATAAGGTAGAAACTTTTCAATGACTTTATGTTTGAGGTGACTATGATTAACTGAACAAATTCAGTCTGTAAATAATGAATGCAAGTTACTGTCTTATAAAAATTGTCTCTTCATGATTTATTAAACAAGTGTAAAACCAGCTAGTGAAATCAGTCTTCTTACTCTTATCTTCATTTATCTAAATAAATGCTTTATATACAGATTTGTGGTTGCAATAAATAGACTTTAATTATTAGAATAAATTTTAATGTAGTAAGTTGAATTTTTACTTGTATACTCAGGTGATTATGTACTATGGGTAGTAATGTATAATTTGCATGTGATTAAATTAATGAGGACTTTTACAGGCTAAGTAAAGTTAGAATTTGCTTTTTAACTTATCTATATCAAAAGTGCCTTAAAAAATTTAATGAAAGCAGATCAAGGAGATCTTATCTATAAAAGCATTTATTTTCAACTCTTCAGTCCCCCCAAATGGGAGTTTTCTTAGCCATTTCCTTCTCTGGCTCATTTTACAGATGTGGAAAATGAGGCAAACTGAATGAAGTGTCTAACACAACTAGTAAGGAACTGAGGGTAGAATCAGGTCTTTGAACTCAGCTCTTCCTGACATCAGGTCCAGTGCTTTATTCATTGAACCATTCAACTGCCAGGTTCACATAGTGAAAGTTTCTCGTGGGCATTAGGGTAAAAGAACTCCATATTGGGGGGGAGGGATTTCCATATAGAACTTTAAGCTTTTCAAAGCACTTTGCAATTATTATCTCACTTTATCTGCACAACTTAGGTGATGAGTATTGAATGATTGAAGCAGTATTTGAACTCACATATTTCTGACTCTACAAATATATCTCTTTATACAAAGTTCCACCCAGCTCCTTAAGTGGGGGATAGAGGAGGTTGCAGTGTATTTTTGGTTTACAAAAAGTTTTTTGTTCTATCTAATAAACACTTTAAAAGGATTTTCTATTTTCTCCTAGAGGAAGAAAATTTATTGAGGGAAAATGCAAATTTAAACAAGTGGGACAAAACTGTATTTTTAAAAAAAAAAACTTGATTTTTACTAATGTAATTTCTAGGAAATATATCATGTTCCTGGGAGTGAAAGATTATTTCCCTTTCAAATATATGATTTTTTTAAATGAAATTTATAACTATCACCAACCTTTAGGAATTCTTATAATGGAAGCATATCTACCATGGCTTTCCCAATTTCATTCTATTTCCTCAAAGTAAGAGATACTAGAGAGATATATAATTTCATTTGAACCCTTTCCAGTTCAAATTCTCAACTCCAATGGTCTACACATACACTTACACTCACAGTCACACCCACACTCACACTCACACATACAATGACCTATAATTCAGTAAGAATATTTCCAGTTTTCCAAAGCCACTCTTTCAAAAATCATTTCCCTTCCTTCCGTATCAGAGAAAAGTTTTCTGTCTATACTTTTACTTCATTCCTCCACTTGATCTAATCATACATCAGCATACTTTATCTAGGAAGTCAGCTCCTCCACAATACTCTTCACTTCTAAATATCCTAGTTAATCTTTGCTCTTCTCTTCTCTCCTCTCAGTGTCTCTTCCCCTTTTTAATTCCCTCTTCCTATTTCCTTTTATTTCTCTTCCCAACCTCCATTATTTAACCTTCCTTTTCAGCAAAGAAAATTTTAAAAAAATGCCATATAACAATGCCTACAGTATTTGACCATAGAAAACTGCCTTGAATTTTTATCATAGCCAGTGAGATATAGTTGATTATTCATACTCTAGAATCATCCTCTGGCATTTATTTGGATTTAGTCTTCCTTTTAGTGAATTTAAAGCTGAATTACTGTTTTAGCTACATATAACTTATTTCTGATTTTACACTTTGTATCAATTCATTCAATTTTCCCCAATATTTTCTGAAATTCTGACTCCTCAAGTTTTAATTTTCAGAATCATGGTTTCTGTTGACCATTCTTCACATGATGGATATTCTGTTTCTAGTTCTTTTTTTAACCCCAAAGAATATTTTGTAATTATACACATGAATAAACATTTTTCTGTCTATTGCTAGATTGTTGCTTAACTATCCTTTGTTTCTGTCTTTGATTTTAAGATTAATGACTTAAGATAAATGAAGTTGGGTTTCTTAATGTAAATACATGGACAGTTCAGTCTCTTTATTTGAATATTTCTCAATTTGGATATAGAATTCACAACTTCATCAACATCACAAAGCTCCTCCAACTAATTTTTGGTCATTTTTTTGTTTTATTTTATGGTCATTGCAAAGTAATGGTTTAAATGACTTGTTCAAGGTTACACAGTAAGTATCAAGTTTCTGAGATCACAATTGAACTCAGGCCCTCCTGACTCCATCTAACTACACAATCTACCTATTCCTACTTTTGATATTTTGAAAAAAAGAAGTAATAGCTAAGAGTTGTTTTGATTTTCATTTAACTCATTATTATTAATTCATAGTATGTTTCTAAATAATCAGTTACAGTTTATATTTCTTATGTTGAAAACTTCTCATCATTTATGTACTTATTACTATAGAAATAACTTAATATATGTGGGTAAATTCTCTTTTTTATGCCTATTCTCATAAAACCACGTATAAGATTTTTCATAAAATTTTTGTAAGAATTTTTTCCTATTTTGTAGTTTATTTTTATCTTTGTTTTTATTTACAAATTTTATAAATTTTAGTCAAAACAATATAATTTATCTTTTATCATTTTTCTAGCGATATAGTTACCACTTCCTATTCCCCCTCATAAAAAATGGCCATTTAGTGAACTTATTGTTGCTAATACAGTAAGTTATTGACCTGAATATATGTTTTGTCCCAACTATTTAAATCTTAAAGTATCAATTGTCAAAAAAGTCTTCCTTCCTTCACCCAATTAAACAACTTTATTACATTTATTAAAAAAGCGTCCTCTGTTTATCAGTACCTCTAATGACATCTTTATTTTAAAAACTTTATTTTTTTAAAGAATTAATGTTATAAAGGAAAATTTAAAATGACAAATAATTGTAAAGACAATAATTTTTGAAATTTGGTTTGCACTAAAATGATAAAACTGACTATATTACTAATATTGATTTATAGATTACTGCTTTATTGGGTTCTATACTCAAATTATTGTTTTTTTTGTTTTGGGGGGGTTGGCTATTCTAGACCAGATTTTAATGATTGGAATTGAGGAAATCCTTTCCCTCTATACAGGATCTATCTGGGAAATCATGTGGGGAATAACTCTGAAGATTGATGTTTTAAATTTTCTAAAAGGCATAAGGGACTTGGAATACCTTAAATTAATAAATACTAGGAACAGCAAGCTGATGAGCTGATGTTTTTCACTTTTGTTCTTTATTTTTTGTGTATGAATTAGCACATTGAGAAGATGTCATTTTTCTTCTTTCTATCATTATTATTATTTTTTCTTTGGAGTAAAGTGAGGTTTCTTTGTTAATTTCTTATCTAGGAGGAACTGACATTACCTCTTAATTCACACACACACACACACACACACACACACACACACACACACACACATATATGATATGTCCCAATATTTCCTTGGCTGGTCTTCTAGGAATCAGATTATCAGATTGTTAGATTTTCTCATTTTAGGCCTTTCACTTTCATTTCATTGAAATTTGCATTGGAAAATATGATCATCTGGAATAGCTTCCATTTTGAAATCTATGTGACTGGTTGTCAGATCTTTATCCCTGTCCCATCTGTATTATAAACAGAAACTTTAACTTGTTCCCTTAATTTTTTTTGATATTTTATTTTTTTTCAGATACATATCATGAAGGTTTTTCAATATTCATTCATATACATATGTATATTTTTAAGTTACAAAATTTTCTTCCAACCTCTTTCCCACCCCCCCTCCACTCAGCAGTGTCCAGTCAGGTTTATATTGTAGATATACATTTGTGTTAAACCTGTTTAGATTAGTCATTTTTGATATAAGGAATTAAGATTAAGAGAAATAAATACATGAGAAATTTTTTAAAAAGTGATTGTAGTAGAGGTTTCCAAGATGGTGATGTGAAGCTAAAATGCTCCCAGAGCTTTTCCCTACCAAAGATAAATGAAGCCTCCACTCTGATAATGGAGATACAGATCCCACCAAGAAAAAGAGAAGATTCAAAAAAGTTTTCAACTGCAGACATCAAGGAGGATTTTCAGTGAAGGTCTGTCTCTTGGGGTAAACGGGAAAGCAGCTGCATTAAAAGTAAAAATAGTCAACTGGAAAAGGAAACAAAAAACTAATTGAAGGAAATAAAACCCTAAAAATTAAAATTGAACAAATAGAAACCAATGAATCTACAAGATTACAAGATTCCATCAAACAAAATAAAAAGGTTGAAAGAACTGAAGAAAATGCAAAGTATCATTTAGGGAAAACTAATGACCTGGAAAATAGATCCAGGAGAGAGAATGAATCATTGGTCTACTAGAAAACCTAGATCACAAAAAAAGAACCTGAAAACCTCATGCAGGAACTTATAAGGTAAAACTGCCCCAAGTCTACTGGAACAAGATAACAATATAATCACTGAAAGAACCCACATAACCTTTTCAGAAAGAAACCTCAGGATCAAAACTCCAAGGGGAGTTATAGCCAAATTCCAGAACTCTCAATTAAAGGAGAGAATATTGTAAACAACAAAAAGAAAACAATTCAAATACAAAGGAAACAGAAATTCTCACAGGACTTTATCTGTCTCAACATTAAAGGATAGGTATATCTGGAATAACATATATTGAAGAGTAAAGGATCTAGGATTACAACCCAGAATGTACTATCCTGCAAAATTCAGCTGATTTATGTGGGTTTATTTTATATCCAGCAACTTTACTGAAGTTGCTAATTTTTTCAAGTAGATTTTCAGATGTTTTTCTAGGATGCTCTAAGTATGACATCATCATCTGCAAAGAGTGAGAGTTTTGTTTTTTCATTACTTATTTTAATTCCTTCAGTTTCTTTTTCTTCTTTTATTGCTAAAGCTAACATTTCTAATGCAATATTGAATGATAGTGGTGATAATGGGGAGCCTTATTTCACTGCTATTCTTATTGGGAATGAATCTAGATTATCTCCAATGTCTATAATCTTTATTATTGGTTTTTAGATAGAAATTGCTTATTATTGTGAGGAAAACAATTTATTCCTATGCTCTTTAGTGTTTATTTTAAGGTTTGTTTGTTTGTTTGTTTGTTTGTTTTACAAGGCAAAGGAGTTAAGTAGCTTGCCCAAGGCCACACAGGTAATTATTAAGTGTCTGAAGGTGGATTTGAACTCAGGTACTTTTGACTCCAGGGCTGGGGCTCTATCCACTGCACAACCTAGCTGCCCCTCTTTAGTGTTTTTAATAGAAATGAATGCTGTATTTTGTCAGAAACTTTTCCAGTATCTATTGAAATCATGATATGATTTCTGTTAGGTTTGTTATTTAGATGATCAATTATGCTAATATTTTTCCTAATATTGATCCAATCCTGCATTTCTGTTATAAATTCTACTTTATCATAGAGTATTATTTTTGTGATAAATTGGTATAATAAATTTGCAAATATTTTATTTTAAATATTGGCTTTAATATTCATTAAGGAAATTGATCTATAATTTTTTTCCTCTGTTTTGACTTTTCCTGGTTTAGGTATCAGCATCATATTGGTATTATAGAAGTAATTTGGCAGAACTCTTTCTTCACCTATTTTTTCAAATAGTTTATAGAAAATTGAAACCAATTGTTCCTTAAATGTTTGGTGGAATTCATGTGTGAATACATCTTGTCTTGGAGATTTTTTTTCTTAGGGATTTCATTAATGACTTGTTCAATTTCTTTTTTTTGAGATGGATTATTTAAGTATTTAATTTATTTTCTTTTAATCTGAGCAATTTATATTTTTGTAAATAATCATCCATTTACTTAGATTGTCAAGTTTATTGCCATATAAAAAACTGGACAAAATAATTCCAAATTATTACTTTAATTCCCTCCTCATTCATGGTGAATCTTTTTTCATTTTTGATATTGATAATTTGGTTTTCTTTTTTAATAAAATTAATCAAAAGTTTATTTTGGGGGGTTTTCTTAAAATCAACTCAGTTTTATTTATTAATTCAATAGTTTTGTTGCTTTAGATTATATTAATTTCTCCTTTTTATTTCAGAATTTCTTTTTTTGTTGGTTGTTTTTTTTTTTTTTTTTTTGCAAGGCAATGATGTTAAGTGGCTTTCACAAGGTCACACAGCTAGGTAATTATTAAGTGTCTGAGGCCAGATTTGAACTTAGGTGCTCCTGACTCCAGGGCCAGTTCTCTATCCATTGTGCCACCTAGATGTCCCCAGAATTTCTAATTTGTACTTCATTGGAAATTTCTAATTTGTTCTTTCTCTAGTGTTTTAGTTGCATGTCTAATTCATTGATCTCTTCTTTCTCTATTTTATTCATGTTAGCATTTAGAGATATAAAATATCCACTAATAACTGCTTTAAATGTATCCCACAAGTATTATTATATTTCTCTTATAGTCATTGTCTTGGATAGAAATAATACTTCTTTGATTTGTTGTTTGATCCACTCATACTTTAAAATAAGGTTATTTGGTTGTCAATTAATTTTAAGTCTATGTCTCCATAGTCCTTTATTGTATCTAATTTTTCTTGCCTCAAGATCTGAAAATGTTGCATTTAATATTTCTACCTTTCAGTAATCAATATGAGGTACTTGAAACCCAATACATGGTCAGTTTTTGTGTAGGTATTTTAGTACTGCAGAAAAAAAGGTATATTATTTTCTATCTCAATTCAGTTTTTTTTTTCCAAAAGGTCTTTCACTTCTAACTTTCCTAATGTGGTATTCATCTTTTCAATTTCCTTCTTGTTTATTTTGTAGTTAGATTTATCTATTTGTGAGAGTGAGAGGTTGAATTTTCCCACCAGTATAATTTTGCTGTCCATGTCTTCCTGTAATTCATTTAGCTTCTCATCTCAGAATTTGGATCCTATAGCACCTGGTGCATACATGTTTGAAATTACTTCATTGTCTACTTCATTACCTTTTAGGGGGATGTAGTTTCCTTTCTTATTCCTTTTTTTTAGATTTTTGCAAGGCAAATGGGGTTAAGTGGCTTGCCCAAGGCCACACAGCTAGGTAATTATTAATTGTCTGAGACCTGATTTGAACCCAGGTACTCCTGACTGCAGGGCAGGTGCTTTATTCACTACACCACTTAGCCGTCCCTCTTATTCCTTTTAATGAGATCTATTTTTGCAATTGTTTTGTCTCAGAATTTCTACTCTTGTTTTTTCACTTCAGCTAAAAGCATAATATATTTTGCTCCAGCATTTTACCTTTACAATGTATACATCTTTCTACTTCAGACATATTTCTTGTAAACAGCATATTGTATGATTTTAGTTTTTAATCCACTCTGCTAAACATTTCTGTTTTATGGAAGAATTCATCACATTCAAAGCTATAATTACTAACTCTTTTCTACCCTCCATGATATCTCTCCTCCATTTGTAGTCTCTTTCCCCCTTTCATCCTGTCCCTCCTCTGAATGTTTTGCTTCTGTATATCACCTCCTTCAATCTGTCTCCCCTTTTATTAGTCACTTTCCCCTTTCTTTCCTCTTTGCCTTTTCCTCTTTTTCTTTCTCTCTCTTTTTTATCAGTTCCTCCTTCCTTTTCCCCTCCCCTATCCCTTTCTAATACTTGAAGCATAAGATAAAATTTTAAATCCAACTGAATATAAGTGTTATTTCCTCTTTGAGCCAAATCCAATGAGAGTAAGAGTCAAGCAGTTCTCTCTTCTGTCTTCCCTTCTAATATAATAGGTTCTTTGCTCCCTTTCATGTGATGTAATTTATGTTCTGCCTGCCTCATATTTCATTACAACCCACTGTTTCTTATCTTAATTTTTAAATCATCTTATCAAAATCAAATTATGTTCATAATTTCAATAAGTATACTCTCTCTAACAGAATTACAATTCTCAAGAGTTGTGAAAATCTTCTTCCCTTGTTGGGATGTAATTAGTTTAATATTATTGAATAGCAATCTCTTTCTTTTCTCCTTTTTTACCTTTTCATGTATCTCTTGAGTCTCCTGTTAGAAGATCAAGTTTTCTGCTTAACTGGTCTTTTCATCAACACTCAGTTGGATTTAAAAATTTACCTTACCTTCCAAGTATTAGGAAAGGAAAATGTAGGGGGAAAGGAAGGAGGGACTGATGGAGAGAGGGAAGAAAGAAGGGGGAAAAGTGGGAAGAGGGAAGAAAAGGGAGGGTAGCTGAAAGAAAGGAGGATGGATTAGGGAGGTGATATACAAGTGAACTTTGAAAGTCACCGATTTTCTTAAATGTCCATCTTTTCTCCTGAAAGAGTATCTTCAATTTTGCTGGGAGGTTGATTCTTGGTTGTAATCCAAGTTCCTTGTCTTACTGTCATATTCTAGGCACTTAAATCTTTTAATGATGAAACATTTTGAAATCCTGACAATGGCTCCTTGGTACTTGAGTGCTTTCTAGCCACATGAAGGATTTTCTTCTTGAGCTGATAATTCTGGAATTTGGCTACAATACTCCTTGATGTTTTCATTTTAGAGTCCCTTTCAGGATGTGATTGGTAGATTTTTTTTTCATTTTCTGCTTGCCTTCAGGACAGTTTTTCTTGAAGATTTCCTGAAGAATGCTATCCAGGCCCTATATTTTTTTGATCATGGCTTTCAAATAGGTCACTAATTCTTAAATTATCTTTTCTGGTTTTACCAATGAGGTATTCTATATATATTATGTTTTTGATTCTTGGTGTCTCATGCAGTCATTAGCTTACACTAGTTGTTTTCTTCAATTAACTTTTGCATCTCCTTTTCCATTTGGTCAGTTCTATTTTTAAAGGAACTTTTATTTTTTCTATTTTCCTAATTGTATTTTTGAAGTAATTTTTTTTTGCATTTTCTGAAATTGCATTTTGTAAGGATTTGTTTTCTTCTGGTTTTTTTGGTTGTAAGATATTAATTTTCTCTTGCATTTCTTTTCCTGATTCTTCTATTTGATTTTTAAAATCCTTTCTGAGTTCATTCAAGAAATCTTTCTGAACTGGAGACCAACTCATATTATTTCCTGAAGCTTCACAAATAGTTCTCCTTCTGTCCTACTTTTCTGGGATAGTGCTGACAATCCTTATCTTCAAGATAACATTGAATAGACCCTGCTTTCCTCTTTCATTTTTTTTTTTTTACTTATTTTGGAATTGTTACTAGGCACTAATGTACTCATGATGGAAGAGGGGCTCACTTGCAGAACTTTGGAGTTGAGAACCTAGAGGCTTGCTTACTGGCCTGGAGTCATCAATTTTAGGAAGTCTAGGGGGTTGTTTAGCAGATCAACCAGTAAGGAATGTCTGAAGCTCTTTCTTTGAACCATCAGAGCAGAGTATGTCATTCTCCTGTTTCTGGGCTATTAGGATAGAAGGCAAACCAGCATAGTCTCTGGAATGTCTATTCTTTGAAAACCAGACCCTCTTTGCTGGGAATATCAGGGTCTTACAGTCTGGATTGGGACATCCACTTCAGTGATACTGATTAAATGAGGACCCTGGGAACCCATGCTGAACTTTACTCAGTCTGCCCACTGTGCAGCTCACCCACTGAGTTTAGTTTCTCCCACAGCTGAAAATCCTTGTCTTACTGGCTGGATTTCTGTTCTCTACCCTGCATATAGTCACAGTCCTCTATGACAGACCTAACTGGAAGATATTCCACTCTGCCCTGGGGCAATAAGGAGAGATCCAGCTTGGTTATTCAGTATGGAAGCCCAAACTGCAATTTGTGAATGTAGGCAAATAGCAGAGAAATTTCTGCAGACTTCCCTGGCAGTCTCTGGGGGTGCATACTGCTTTCTCCTGATTCTCACTGCAGATTTTGCAGTTGTGCTCCTCACTCCACACTCAATCTGGTGGAGCAGAGCTCTCTCACCACCTCTTCAAGCTGTTGCCCATGATCTCTGGGCTGCACTGGGCTGGACTGTGCTGGGCTGGGCTGGGCTGGGCTGGGCTGCAGGGAGCCTATTTTCCCCCACTCTTGGTCCTAGTGAAACAAACTTTTCTAGTGGAACTTCTAAGGTATCTTGGCCTGGGAAAATATCACTAAGCTTTTCTGTGGGTTCTGCCCTCTAAATTTTAGCTAGAGCCATCCTTTTTTTTTTTTGTTTTTGGGGGGGTTTGGGGGGTTGGAGTTTTCATGAAATGCTGTCTTCCCATGGCCATCTTGGCTCTGCCCCCCCAAGTCATTACCATTTCTCCTCTACCCTTGGCATTGTCTTCTTCCCCTCATCTCCAGGAATATTTGAAAATTAAAATATACTGGTTGATCTTGTCAAGGAAGCAAATCATCATCAGAACCTTGACTAGGTTAAGTGACACTTAACTTCTGTTTGTCACAATTTTAAAATGAAGATAATAACCTCACCCAATTCACAAGGTGGTTGGGAGGATCAAATATAAAAGTGCAGCTCCTGAAACACAGTAGTCTCTATATAAATTCATATTACCTCCCCTCCCCTTCTATCTAATATATATTGCAGAAGGTAACCTCTGATGTTAAATGAGATCTTTAGTTTCTCCAAATTTACCTTGGCAGAAGGTCAAGCAAGACCAAATGACCTACATTTTCTAAAATTTTGGCTCCCACATTTTCCTCACCTTGCTCTCTGATCACCACCTCCTCAGGTCCATAGGTCCTTTCCTAAAATCTTCCCAGTCCTTATGGGTGAACCTTAGCTTTATTTTGACAGGTTCCATCACTTCCCTTCTCATGGCCGGCTGTAGGGAATTTCCTTTATCTACTTACTTCCTGATTCCTCTTTCTGGCAGGCATTCATATGTTGCCTTCTCCCCTTAGGATATTAGCTCCTTGAGGGTAAAGATTTTCTTGCCTACAAAAATTTGTATCTCTGGCATTTAAGACAGTGTCCGAAACATAGTAAGCACTTAATGATCTTTTTCTTCTCCCTTTCTCTCTCTCTCTCTCTCTCTCTCTCTCTCTCTCTCTCTCTCTCTCTCTCTCTTTGTCTCTCTGCCTTGGTTTATGAAATCAGGATTTCTTTTTGCACTGACTTTCTGCACCTTATAGGAAATATATACCCAAGCTTCAAGGGTCAGATTAAAATGGTTTTTTTGTTTGTTTTGTTTTCTTTTAGGAATTTTTTCATATGTTTATATTGATTAAATTACAATGTCATCAGCACCTCCTAGGTATATAAGTGAGCCTGTGGACAGTTCTCTCTGATCTCACTAATTGAAATGAGATTTTCTGAGGACATCCTTGGTTTGAGGGGAAGGTATAGGATGAGAAATTGCTCTCTTTTAATTAGTGATTGACTGAAAGACTTTATTCTTTCTCTCACATCGGTGAAGCCAATGCCTTTGAATGTTTAATCATTTTATAAGGGCATTCCTTAATAAAATAGTTATTGGTGTTGTCATTATTTCTTGCTAAGGCTAAGGAGGGTATTTCTTTCAATTCTCTCAGGAAAATAGTTAGAGAAGTCCTGTTTTCATTCTATTGGAGTAAAAAGTATAAGAATAAAGAAGTATAACAAATGAGGCAACAGATAGCTTGTGTTTTGCATGAAAAGATATTTTTTGGGGAAATATATAGGGCTAAAGGCTGAAGGCATAGGCATGAGCATGGGAGACAAGTCAACTTGCATTGCCTTTTGTTTCTGACATCCTCAGACCTGTTACTATCTAGGGGTAAACTCTAATACATGGGAGAAAGTGATCCCATGTTTTACTACCATGTTAACACTGGAATGGAATCTTTCAGGAAGTTCTAGGCATTCCCAGAGATAAAAAGGTGAGTATTCTAGACATGAGGGCAACCTCTTCAGAAGCATTGAGACAAGACATGAAATATTACATATGAACAACAATATATAATAAAATTAGAATGATCAATGTATGAAGAAGTGTGAAACACAATCAAGATGGAAAGATATAGTGTTCAGAGGTTGCAATAGACTTTTAAATAGAAGCCAGAAGAATTTTAGAACAACCCAGCTATATCGTTGTAGCTCTCTACTTATTCTACTCCACCTACATCTTATGTTACAACAAAAACAGCAGCGACAATGTTAATGATAATAATGTCATATCAATAGATTCATGACAAAAAATGAAAATAAAATCACTGATGGACAGCAAGGTCCTTTTATATTTGAAATTATCAAGTCCAGGGACAGCTGGGTGTTATAGTGAGTAGATCAGAGGTTGGAACTCAGTTCAGATCCAGTCTTAGATACTATTTGTGTGATGCTGAGCAAGTCACTTAACTCTGATCAACTTGGAAATAAAAATATGAAGTCTGACAATAAATACATGATGCAATTTTAGAAAGTGAAAGTGGGTTTACCTGCTAAGGAGAATGTCCTAAATGCCTAACCCATGGGACAAGTTTTCTTTTTGGAGATCTCTGGTAAGAAAGTCTATTACTCTTGTCTTCCCTCTTGCTATAGACTCAAGCTTGCAGAGAATGATGCATGACACATAACAATAGAAGCAATAACAATAACCAACATATAGTGCTTACAATGTGTGGAGTACTATGATAAATAATGTAAAATTATTATCTCATTTTATTGTCACAAAAACTCTAGAAGGTAAGTACTATTATTGTCTAGACAAAGGCCACACAGCTAGGTAATTATTAAGTATCTGAGGCCACAATTGAACTTAGGTACTCCTGACTCCAGGGCCGGTGCTCAAGGCACTGCACCACCTAGCAGCCCCTAGAGGGTTTTTTAAAGATGAGACTAAGGCCATCAAAAGTCACACAGTTAGTCAGTTCTGAGACCAGAATTGAATTTAGGTCTTCTTGTCTTTGAGTCTGATACACTATCCTTGGAATCACCTAACTACTATTATATATATCATATGTGATATATACTTTTATATTTACATAGTCAAAATTCCCTAAGCAGGTTTCAATAGAATCTACTTAAAATAATTTAGAAAGACTATTCATAAAAAGGGAGAATGTTGAAGCTGAATTTTAAATACTTTGGCTGTATGATGAAAAAATAAGACTCAGTGGAAAAGACAATGATGTTGAAAAAGATTGAAGACAAAGATAGAAGGGTATAGCAATAGATGAGATGCATAGATAGTTTCATGGAAGCAACAAAAATGAGCTTGGACAGACTTCTGACCATAGTGAAAGAATGAAAGATCTGATGTGCTGTAGTCCATAGGTCATGAAGAGTCACACATCAATGAATGACTGAATGACAATGGAATCCTACTAAATACTTCTAATATTCCTTTCTTGTGCCAATCATCTTTGGTAGGCATCAGTAGCTATGATGTAATTAAGTTGGAATTGGTAGAATTCTAATTGTATTGAATATTTTGTCAAAATTTTTCTGCTACAGAGGCCAACAAGAAAAAAAGCTATTAGGTTAAAATTTAGTTCTCTGACTCATTTATGTTCCATTTCAGATACTGCCTAGGTTTGTATATTATACTTTCTATGCTTTGCCATTATAATAAATCCTTTGAATGGATTTTGGTTGAATGAATATTTGTGACACAGGATATGATGGTATTGGGGAATGAACCTTTCACCAGTTATATCCTTGAAACAGAATGCTTTCTCTCTATTATGTTACTACAAGATTTTCTCTTTCCCATTTGCAGTACAAGTCATTTTCCATCTATATATTCTTTTCTTGAATATGCATAGGGAATACTAAGTCTTTATCCTGTGTCTAAGCAACTGGTTAGGTAAGGTATTTACGAAAATAAAAATTATTCAGTTCAGCAGAGAGAAAACCATATCAGTTAGGAAGTTGTTTTATATTATGTAGGTAAATTAAGTCACTAATTGAATTTCTTCAGTTTTCTTTTTTTTAAATTTTATTTATTTAAGGCAATGGGGTTGAGTGACTTGCCCAAGGTCATATAGCTAGGCAATTATTAAGTGTCTGAGGCTGGATTTGAACTTAGGTACTCCTGATTCCAGGATCAGTGCTCTATCCATTGTGCCACCTACTTGCCCCCAATTTCTTCAGTTTTCATATGTTGTGGGTTGAGGTTGTGACTACAGGATAAAAAGAAAGAGGTTAATGCTAGTGCATATGTCAGCCTATTTCTTATAAACAAATTTATTTTCTCTCCCCCTCTCCCCATGAAATAATGTTTGAGACATTTGTTTTCAATGATGGTTCTTACTCTCCAGTGATTTAATATATAAAGTTTAGATAACACTGAGAGATGCTCTCAAGTTGTTTTAACATTTACAACAAAATTAATGGAGTGAAAATGAATGGGAAAATATGGAAGAAATCATATGGTAATTACAAAAATGTGCAGCATTCACTATACCTAACTCAAACTCATACTCTCTTCTGAATATGACCACTATTAAAATTAAACAACAGGGTCTGAATTTCTAATAATATTTTTATTTAGTATCCACCAATTTGATTTCATTATCAATAAATCAGTAAACTAAATTAGTTTAAGCAAGATATTTATTAAAGTGGTATGTTTAGATCAAATGATATAAAAGCATTCTCCTATTAAAACAACAAAACATCAACAATAAGGTATATCCTATAACAAACACTCAATTAAAAGTTTTTGCTCTAATAAAATCAAAGCTGCCAAAATTAGAAGGGAAGTAGAAAGCTGGGAACAATCTTCACAAATAGGAGATCTGATAAAGGTCTCATTTCTAAAATATATAGAGAATTGCATCAAATATACACAGTTACAACTTATTCCACAATGGATGAATGGTCAAAGGATGTGAACAGAAAGTTTTCAAATGAAGTTAAAGCTATATTTAATGATATGAAAAAATGCTCCAAATCATTATTGATTACAGAAATGCAAATGCAAACAGCAATGAGATATCATCTCACACCTATCAGATTGACCAAGGTGAGAAAAAGGGAAAATGATCAATGTTGGAGAGGTTGTGGGGTAATTGGGATATTAATACACTGCTGGTGGAGTTGTGAATGAATCCAACCATTCTGGAGAGCCATATGAAACTATGCCCAAAGCTCAACAAACTTGTTCATACCCTTTGATCCAGAAATTCCAATTATAGGTCTATATCCAGAAGAAGTCATGAAAAATGGGAAAAGTCCCCACATGTTCCAAAATATTCATAGCAGCTCTTTTTTAGTAGCAAATAATTGGAAACTGAGGGGATATCCAACAATTGGGAAATGGATAAACAAGTTATGGTGTATGAATACTATGGAATATTATTGTTCTATAAGAAACCATAGATAGTTGGACTTTAGAGAAGCATGGAATGATTTATGGGATCTGATGCTGAACAAAGGGAGTAGAACCAAGAATGCACATTAACAACAATATTGGGGGATGAGCAACCTTGATGGAAGCAGCTCCTCTTAATAGTTCAGAGAGCAAGATCAACTGTATTAGATGGGCTATAGACAATGTTATCCCCATTCAGAGGAAGAAAAACAAAACAAAACAAAACACACACACACACACACACACACACACACACACACACACATACACAAAAAACCCAATCCTTCAAAAACTGATGAACACTTTATAAAAATTATCTTATATATCTCTTTCCCTTAATTCTAATTCCTCATAACAAAAATAACTAATCTGTAAACATGGTCATCAAAAATATTTGTGTGCAATGCTAGTCTGACTGTTCACCACTGATGGGAGAGAGATGAGAAGGGAGGGTGGAAGGAAATTTTGTAACTTAAAAAATATACATGTACATATGGGTGAAAACAAACAAACGAACAGACAGACAAATAAAAAAGAAAGTGAATTAAAAGATGAATACTCAAAGGTACCTGGGAAGAATGGGTTGGAATGTAGAATATAAGGTGGAAGTGTAAGATGATTATTTCAGCAAAGCATTAACATAATTCCTAGTTATATGTTTTATGGATGTCCTTTCTTCAGTTTAGATCTGTAATTCTTTGCTTGTAAAAATTGCTGTAATCCCTGAAATTCCCTCATTGGATGCCTATCTTTTTACATTTGTCCGTCCTTAGAATGTCATTCTAATTTCACCTGGATATATTGTCTTATACTGGCTAAGAATATCCTATCATAATTGGATGCACAGTATTTACTGATTGAATCTCTCTCATGACATAGTCATTGTAAGTTTTTGAAGACCAGAGTAGGGAAAAAGTTGGGGGGTGGGAGCAGAGGGAGGAAGGTACAAGAAAATGAAGGAAGAGAGGGAGTAGAGGAAGAGGAGAAAATTTTTTTTAAGATTTTAATTACTTTTGAATTTTATAATTTTCCCCCTGATCTTACTTCCCCCCCCACACAAAAGGGAATTTGCCCATCTTTACACTGTTTCCATGGTATACATTGATCCAAATTGAATGTGATGAGAGAAATCACATCCTTAAGGAAGAAACATAAAGTGTAAGAGATAGCAAGATCAGACAATAAGATATCACTTTTTTTTCCCCTAAATTAAAGGTAATAGTCCTTGGTCTTTGTTCAAACTCCATAATTCTTTTTCTGGATACAGATGGTATTCTCCTTCACAGACAGCCCCAGATTGTCCCTGATTGTTGCACTGATGGAATGTGCAAGTCCATCAAGGTTGATCATCAACCCCATGTTGTTGTTGGGTTGTACAATGTTTTTCTGGTTCTGCTCATCTCGCTCCTCATCAGTTCATGCAAATCCCTCCAGGCTTCCCTGAATTCCCATTCCTCCTGGTTTCTAATAGACCAATAGTGTTCCATGACATACATATACCACAGTTTGCTAAGCCATTCCCCAAGTGAAGGACATTTACTTGATTTCTAATTCTTTGCCACCACAAACAGGGCTTCTATGAATATTTTTGAACAAGTGTTTTTTTTTTTTTACCCTTTTTCATCATCTCTTCAGGGTATAAGCCCAGTAGTGGTATTTCTGGATCAAAGTGTAGCAAATTTTTTTGCCCTTTGGGCATAGATCCAGACTGTGCTCCAGAAAGGCTGGATGAGTTTGCAGCTCCACCAGCAATGTATTAGTGTCCCAGATTTCCTACAACCTTTCCAATAATGATCATTGTCCTTTCTGGTCATATTGGCCATTCTGAGAGGTGTGAGGTGGTACCTCAGAGATGCTTTGCATTTCTCTAATAAGTAATGATTTAGAGCAATTTTTCATATGACTTTGGATTGCATTGATCTCCTCATCTGTAAATTGCCTTTGCATATCCTTTGACCATTTGCCAATTGGGGAATGGCTTGTTTTTTGTTTAAATTTGACTCAATTCTCTGTATATTTTATAAATGAATCCTTTGTGAGAAATACTAGTTGTAATAATTGTTTCCCAGTTTGCTACATATCTTTTGATCTTGGTTACAGTGGATTTTGTCTGTGCAAAAGCTTTTTAATTTAATATAACCAAAATCATCTAGTTTGCTTTTAGTGATGTTCTCCATCTCTTCCTTGGTCATAAACTGCTTCCCTTTCCATGGATCTGACAGGTAAACTACTCCTTGATCTTCTAGTTTGCTTATAATATTGTTTTTTATGTCTAAATCCTGCATCTATTTTGATCTTATCTTGTATAGGGTGTGAAGTGTTGCTCTAATATAAGTTTCTTCCATATTAACTTCCAATTTTCCCAGCAGTTTTTATTGAAGAGAGTTTTTATTCCAGTAGTTGGACTCTTTGGGTTTATCAAACAGCAGATTACTATAGTCATTTCTTTGTATTGCACCTAGTCTATTCCACTGATCTACCACTCTATTTCTTAGCCAATACCAGACAGTTTTGGTGACTGATGCTTTATAATATAATTTTAAATCAGGGCTAAGCCACCTTATTTTGCACTTTTTAAATTGAATCCCTGTAAATTCTTTACTTTTTATTTTTCCATATGAATTTACTTACAACTTTTTCTAACTCATTAAAGTAAGTTTTTGGAATTTTGATTGGTAGGACATTAAACAGGTAGTTTAGTTTTGATAGAATTGTCATATTTATTATATTAATTCAACCTATCCATGAGCATTTGATGTTTGCCTAGTTATTTAAATCTGATTTTATTTGTGTGAGAAGTGTTTTGTAATTGTTTTCAAAATGTTTCTGAGTCTGCCTTGGCAAATAGAATCCCAGGTATTTTCTATTGTCTGGACTTTCAATGAACCAGGGGAATTTTAAATGTTCCTGTTAAAATGGCCAGAGCTGAGCAGAAAATTTGATCTTCAAATACAGGACTCAGGTGGAGCATAGAGAGTGGAGAAGGGTAAAATATGAGGGACTTAATGATGATGAACTGCATGTATTCTTGCATAGAAAAATGATACTGCCAATACTCATAAGAAACTTTTCATTTAATAGAGCAGGTAGAAGGAGCTTTTATAGATGAAGCACAGGAGAGAGAGAGCTGAATTTGGAGATATAATATATTGTAAAAATGGAATCAATGGCTAAAAGCGAAATGTAATGATAGTAAGAGAAAAGAGAGGTGGAATAAGCTAAGGTATTTCATATAATAAGGCTTTTTTAATTACAATGAGCTATTGCAATGATATGGGAGGGGGCAAGGTGAGGGGAAATGAGGGAACCTTTTCTCTCATCAGGGGTGGCTCGGAGAAGAAACAGCATATATACTCAATGGGGTATAGACATCTAGAGTAAGAAGGAGAGAAAGGGGACAGGGGGACGTGAGTGATGGAGAAAAGGGTGGACCGTGGACCATGGGGGAGATTGGTCAAATATAACACATTTTCTTTTATACTTCTTGCAAGGAGCTGGGATTGGATGGCCTGTCCGGGATGGCAGGGGTGATATGTGGGCTCAGGTCCTCTTGGCCCCAGGGCCAGTGATTGGTCTGCTGCACCACTCAGCTACCTTCCTTACAGCACATTTAAGAAGAAGGACAGAGTGAAATAGTATATGGTAGTGGGGAAGTACAAATGGAGGGAGTTGTGATAAGCAATGGCAACAGTGTAAAAATATGGAAGTAACTTTTGTTATGGATTTATCGTAAAGAACACCCATGACAGAGCTGGTGGTGTTGGAACATAGACTAAAGCACATTTATTATTATTATTATTATTTTAATTTTTTTAGTTTTTGCAGGTCAATGGGGTTGGGGTGACTTGCCTGGCATCGCACAGCTGGGTGATTGTTGGGTGTCTGAGGCTTGATTTGAACTCAGGTGCTTCTGGCTCCAGGGCAGTGCTCTGTCTGCTGCACCACTTAGCTGCCCCTATTATTTTTATTTTTAATTTTAATTTTTTTCTCTTTCGTTTACTTTAGTGCTCATGAGGGTTTATATTTTTGGGGGAGGGCTATTATGTTTACTCTTAAACAAGAATATTTCAGTAATGTATAAAAATCATTTGTGCAAAAAAATAAAAATGAATAAATATTAAAAGAAACCAGATTCTTGCTGTCTCTTGACATTGTTAGCTTCCACAGACTCCATTTTTTTTCTTTTATAGAAGAATTTTCGTCATTTACCTTTTGAAACTCCTTTTACAAATGGTCAATTCTATTTTTGAAGGAGTTTTCCATTTGACCAATTGAATTTTTGAGAGAATTATTTTTCTTTTAACATCTGTCCAATTGTATTTTCCAATGATTTGTTTTCTTGTTGCAAGGTGTTAATTGTCTCTCCCAAATTTTCCAAATGATTTTTAGACTTCATGATTTCTTCAAGGAAGTCTTTCTGTGGTGGAGGCTAGATCATATTCTTTTCAGAGGTTCTAGGTCTCTCTGAGTTAGGGTCTTTTCCTTTTAGGAATTTTTCTATGGACCCCCCTTTCTTCTGACCTTTCTTCATTTTACAAAGACCTTGTGTTGGGAAGGGGATGGTTCAGAGAGATTTGGTGTCGTGATCCCTAGAGATTTTGGTCACTGAGTGTTAATATCTGCAGCTGGACAGTAGGGGGTGCTGGAGTGTCTGTGACCTTGATTGAGGCCTTTTTCCTTTGCTTGTAGGGAGTGGTTGAAATTGTTAAATACTTTTTGTCTTAGATCAATGGTGGGCTATACCCTAGGCGAGGTATTCACTCTCCCTATTGTCAGCTGAGGTGGTTTTGCTTCTTCCACACCTTCTCCTGGGCCAGAAGTAGTCTGTAATTTTGTTTGTTTTGGGAAGAGGCTTCAGCTGAAATGGAGATGTGGACTCTGAGTTCCTCCTGACCAGAGGAGTCCAGGGATATACCTCTGCAGCTCTATGGCACCAGAACCATCCCTCCTGCCCTACCAGTGAGTTTCAGATGGTCAGTGCCACTACCAATGCTTCTGCTCCCTAGCTGACCCAAGCCTTCGCAGTCTACCAGGCTCTAGCCCTGCTGATCAAGCCTGTCCTGTTCTCAGGCCCTCAGGCTCCCAGACTCCAGCCCCACCAGTAATGAGGATAATCCAGGGTTGATACAGCCTCCCAAGCTCTCACCCAATCCCATGCTCCTGGCAGAGTCTGCTCTCCATGCCTGGACTCACCCATGATCTTGGAAGACAAATCCTGAGGTAGATGTTCTTCTCTTGACTTTTCTTTCTGGATTTTGTCAATTACATTTCTTTTAAGAGTTTTGTTTCATATTATTTATAAAGAAAAATCAGGAGACTTTAGAACTATGCTTGTCCTCTCACCATCTTAGCCAGAAGTCCAGAGAAATTTTAAATTATCGTTTTCTAAACTATTAAATCCCTTAAATATAACTGTTGGTATTCCTTTAGCTATTTGCAAAAGCTTAGAAACTGCTTTATTTTGTTACCCAATCATATGTTCCCTTTTTTTTGACCTAATCAAAGTGGTCCATACCTCATTTGGTCAGAGAATAGTTATAGAACATATTGTTTGCAAATATAAACTTTATTCCATACATTATTGATGGATTCAATGGAAGTTAGTGGGTCTTTTTCTGTTTACATTTATTGGAAATACAATTGGAACATCTGAATCCTTATATCTCACTTGTGACATTTTGGTAACTGAGGTAAGAATTTTCTAAGAGAGCCATATGTTGATACCCTGTTTTTCTTCCTCTTATAATCTATGAAGAAAGGCAACATGAGACATATTAAAATAGAAAAAAGAAATATCAAAAAGAATTATTAAGCAATCATTGTGTCAAGCATTGTGTAACTATAATGGATACAAAGAGAAAAAAACACTTCTTTCTCTCAGTGGCCTTCTTTTCTAATTTATGAAGATATATAATGGGGAATAAAATTTTAGGTTTGAAAGATAGTACATGTGGTACTTAGCATAAGAAGATAGAGCTGCAGGATAGAAGGGAAGGTCATATGAATATTGGCAATGCAGATAGTATTCCAATAATGACTTTGCATCAGGGGTAGTAAGCCTAAAGGCAGAGAAGTGGAGTCCATCATTACCTCAGGCAGAAGTGGGGATGGCAAGAAGTTGTTTTGCAACAAACTGAAAAGTAACCCAATGCTTGCTAGGAAATGGACAATGAAGGTTCAGCTTGGAGAGAGAAAGATTTGTTCTTGCTAGATCATAGCATGATGAGTATATAAAATGCCAACCATGGAGAAAGAAAGTCTGGGATTAGAGTATTACCTTGGACCTATGCTAGCTATAAGAAAATTTGTCTTATCTTACAATGTCCCAAATAAATATAAAAGACTGGATTCCAGTCTTAGATGAGGGGCCCATCTGTTTTGGTAGAGGGTGTTTCCATATTTGGAGATTACTGCTCTAGGGCAGTCACTGGTATAAAAAAAAAGAATGGTTTGGAAGGCAGTCAAGATGCCATAGAAGAGATGGTTGGTAAGGGTGATAGTCTTAATTCAGTGAGAGGTCACAGGTATGATAGCTGTTGATCTTTTATGGGTGCACATTCATGAAATTTTGCCTGCAAAATTGAAGAGACTTTGATCTGATAGAATCTGAAAGGAGGGCAAATAGCCTTTTCTGAACTATACATCATATAATTACAGTGCTGAGCCATTCTTCACACAAAAAGTAATTGTTGGCAGGTGCACGTACTAAAGTCCATGCCAAAATGCATAATGTTGAAGAATTAGTATCCCTACTGCAACAACTTCCCTCAGTAATTCTAGCTGTCAAGTTTACTGAGTGATTATACAAAACTGATGATAATACAGGCTAGGGTCGAAATTTTGTCTCAAGATAATTGCATTGTCATATTAAAACTTTTTTGTAAGTAGAAAGAATAAGACCACGCATATTTTCTCTGTTTGTATATAGCATTTAGATATATATCTCCATATTTTTGTTTAATTTTTTTCACATAAAATTTAGGGGAAAGTCTCTAATGAATGTTTTTAAGTAACCAAAGTCCCAGGGGTATCTACATTTCCCACTGTAACTGATTCTTGTTTATAACTTGATCATGCTTTTTATATGACCTGTCCATGAGTCCTTGCTTAGAAAATACTGAACCAGGCTCCTGTGAGGCAGGAATTAAGATAGAATTTGTTTGATATTATGGAAGTGGGAGTCTCTTGGCTTATGTAGGGAGCAGTACAAATGGTAAGTTTCCTGAGGGAATAAGGCTGATAGTCTCCACTTTGTCCAAGTGTAAGCCTGAAGCAAAGTTCCTTCCTTTGAATTTGGTTACAGAACACTTCCTACTCTTTGTTTTTATCTATTCACTCTTACTGACCACACTTAAAATTCAATTATATGTGACCTGCACTTTATATATGTGGTTGACTGTTCATATACATTTTAATTTCTGGGTTTTTTTTCAGACTCTTGATGACCTATATATATGCAAATCCCATATTTGAATAGTTTCTAAGGCACAGGTTTCAAAACAAATCTATATTGGTGTGGCTAGATATGTTGCCTAATTGTGATGCCTAATTAAGACTTTTCCTGATGATATACAGTGATGCACAGAGCTCAGAGAAGGCTTTCTATCCATTCCATATCCAATAATGTTACAAACTATCAGCACATACTCTTTGCAAGTTGAGATTCTTTAAAAAGTTCTTTGTACTGGAATCCAAAGCCTCTCATTAAGTAGGGCTTCAATAAATATCTATTGATCAGTTCATCATGAAATATTAGTACACCTAGGACAGATTCTGCTGCATGTAGGGGAAAGTGTGCAGGATTTGGATGAAAAGAAATGTTTTTTTTTTTAAAAAGAAACTTAAAGGCTGGTCACTTACTACTTATGTAACTTTGGGATAGTCATTTAGCTTCTCTGGACCTTGTTATTGCTGAGTCATTTCAGCTGTGTCTAACACTCCATGCCCCATTTGGGATTTTTCTTAGCAAAAATACTGGAGTGGTTGCCATTTTTTCCTTCCAGTTCATTTTATAAATGAAGAACTAAGTCTAACAGGGTTAAATAACTTGCCCAGGGCACTACATCTGGAAAGTGTCTGATACTAACTTGAACTCATGAAATTAAATCTTTTTGACTTCAGACCCAGCACTCTATCTACTGCCCTTCCTCAAGCCTTAGCTCTCTTATATATATATATTTATAAATTGAATTGTCTGGAATGGCCCTAGACTTCATCTGGTCTATCTCAAAATCTATGACTAGCCTATTCTCTGAATTGCTCTAGTACTCATTGCAGTCATACAAAGATCCTCTCCCATTCCCAATAGGGGAGGCTGGGGGTAGGTGGGATGGGGTGGGAGATAAAACCTAGTTATATCCATTGTTAAGCCAAAATAGAACAAAGAATTTGGAGTATGTCTTTGAGATGAATCTATAAACATTGTCAAAACACAATAAAACACTGTCAAAGCAAGCTTATAGAGGCACTCTTAAGATGTCAAATTGAAAATGATGTCACTATAAATTAGAGTAACTTTTTAAGGAAAGGAAACATAGCACTCTCTGCTTATGTGAATGCCAATGCCATTCATTTCAATCTAAACTTTCTTACCAGGTGTGGAGGAGGTGTGAAAACTATTTCAAAATATACTGCAATTGATGTTCTTAAAATAGTTATGGTTTTATTAAGAATTACTTATGGAAATTCTATGTGTAATCTTTGAAAATTCCCATAATATCATTTTTATTTTCTAGCTTTATGGCAGGGTATAATTCAAACTTATACCCTACTCATGAAACTTATGATGTGGAAATAGGGGAAAATAGTTTTACAAAAACAAGAACAATATGATGAAAATACCTTTTTCAGAGGTGATGAAGTATTTTCTTGGGCAATCCATGCAATGCCAACAAGCAGCACATGATTGAAGCAGTCCAGAAAAAAAGCAAATAATAAAAGTTGAATTTGTGGCCTCTCTTTGTCATCAGCATTAGCATCAAAAGAAGAGAAATTAGAAATTATAAGTCATATGGTCCTCCCTTCACTGAGATGTAAATTTCTTTACTAGAATTCTCAATAGATGTTCATCTACTACCTATTTGAATATACCTCATAATGGAATGCTCAGCACTTCTAAAAACAACCTTCTCCATTTTTAGGTAGCTTTAAATGGTTTTTTTAATTGCACTTAAGTAACTCTCTTATTATCTTTACCAATTTCTCTTTGCTGCTGCCCTGGGGAACTAATCACGTTTCCATTATTGTTTTTCAGACAATGGAAGATTGGTGATGTTTTGTCCCAAAGAAAACATTATTCTGTAAAGGAAAATGATTTGAATAACGAATTGTCATTTTGCCATTTTAATAAACATATAATAACTGAAATATTTCTAACCCAGAATTGTCTTTTAGGAGATGGCTGTTAATCTGTTTTCATGATTATCATAGTAGCCTTGGAGGCAGACAAAGATGTGTATTCCACATCTTTATGACTTTTCAGAAGTTGACAGTGCCATATACTTGGTCCACATTTGCTAAACTGTATATTTCCTTGAATAAAACATCAAAGTATTAACTTAAAATGCTGTCCTCTGCCTAACATTGGAATGACAATGAAGTAAATGTATGTAGGTTATTTTAAAAGGTCATATAACAGACACTTTTATCTTGTAGGCAGCCCATCTGCTTTTTCAGACTCTTATGACATATGTTTTCTTTTATCTGACTTTTGGTACATAAACTCATTAATGATAATTTGGTGAGGCCTGTTTACAACCACCTTGCAATTTCTATCCTTTTTTAGGAGCTTTTGCAATTGCAATTCTTCTGATATTATGGTGTTCAAACATCTTCTATCATATTACATTCCTGGGAGAATATTGTAGTTTAAAAAAACAAACAAACAACAACAGACTTTTACAGCCATAAGAAACTTGGTGGATCAATTTTCTCAAAACAATAAAGTTCTACCTCCTTTTCTGTAACTCAGTTCCCTCCTGTGCTTATTAAAGATATATATTTATATATTCATGTGTATACACACAAATGAACTAATTCTTTGGATTGCTTCATTAGTTGCCCATAATAATGTTACTAAGAAGCCTGCTTAATTCACTTTTTTTTCTCCAGTATGGATGGTTAAGTGTTTTAGCTGACTATGGGTCTCCTTTAGAAGACCATATTGCCTCAAGGCTCAGTGAAACAGAAACTATTGGCAATGATAAAGGAATTACTTACATTAGTGTTCAAATGATAGAGACAGTCAGTAATTTTTATTTGGTTCTTTTCTTTTTTTTGGAAGCAATGGTTACCAATGTATACTTTTTTGACAATTCACTGACCCAATGTCTGACCTTGAGTATATGAAATGAAGTTGAATTGGTTTCCCCAGTTTTATTAGTTTTTTATTAGAACACTAGGATTTATGCCACTAATGTTAAAGATCTGTGATTTCAGTGGTATTCTCTCCACACATACAGATAGCACCCTTTGTATTTTTTGAATAGAGAGTCTTTAAGAGTATAGATGACTAAAAATTGCATCCTAGGAGCCACCTTGGTTCTAGAATGTCAGACATTCAGTAGTATGAGCTGCCTACACGGACTTTGATAAAATGTGAGGTGTCATTGTCTAATAGGTTCATGACTGCCTAGTACATTTAGGAACTAAAGAGGCAATGGATAGTTTTATCTTTAAAAAATCATGACTATTTAAAAATGACAAAAATAAACCCATTAATTGGAAAAAAATCAGATTGTTGTGATCAACTATTTATTCTTAAAAAAATCAATAGATGTTAGAATGTAGTCACGGAGGATCTATGAGAATTTCCTTAGGCATTAAAAAAATTAATCTGACCTTGGCATCTATACTTACTTTTAAGGCCTAATGTGGGCAGCAGAGATTTGAAGGAGGCATAATGGGATGGTAAAAGATGAATGGACTTAGGATCCAAATTTAGAAAAACTGGGGTAAAATCTCACTTTGAGGCTATCTGCATAAACAGATCTCGATCTCTTAACCTTCCTTCTTAACCTCCTTAACTCTTAACCTTCCTTGACCTCTTTTACCTTGGATCTTGGAAAAAAAAAGAATTTGACTTGAATAAAATGAACCAAAGACTAATGCATCTGCATTATTTATTCAAAGAATAATTGGATCTTAGATCATTTTGTCTTGACACTTTTTATTAAAGTGCAGATTGTAGATCAATTTAGGGTTCAGAATAATACTCCACTTCTCCTAGTATACTGTGCAATTAATAGTTTTTATCTTAAACTGGAGGCTATATCATTTACCCAACTGTGTCTCTAGGGCAAAATGAAAGTTTAAGAATTTTACATGAATGGATTCTTACTCTCCCTAAGAAGCACACCTGTTTTTAAAGCATTTAAAAGTTTTATATTCTCAACTCCTGAATACATTCCAACTTTACATAAATAAAAGTGCTTTTTGCCCTATGATCAAGTGGAAAAAATAGTAAAATGGGGGTGAAGTGGATAATATATCTGTGGACTTGGAGCCAGGAAGAAAAATTTCCTTACTTCAAATCTGATCTCAGACATTTTCTAGCTGTGTGATACTGGACAAGTCACTTAATTTTGTTTGCCTCACTTCTTCATCTGTAAAGTGAGCTGGAGAAGGAATCAACAAACCAATCCAGTATCTTTGCCAAGAAAACCCTAAATGAGGTCATAAAGAATTGATCAGGATTGAAACAAGCAACAAGAGTGCAGGAAAGTAAATTCATTGAAATATATCTTGGCTTCATTTTAAAAAGAGTAATTAGGATCCTCTTTTGTGATGAGCAGTCTTTTTATGATGACACAGGGAGGTAGTATGTGATTATGACAAAATTACTAAGCCAAGAGGAAAACCGACTTCATCATAAACTTACTATGTTAAGTTCTCTTTAAGCACCATGCATATCATTTTACAATGTCTTAGGAAGTTATTAGAATTTAATGAAATAAAATACAAAGTACTATATAAATGTATTTTAATATAAATAGCAATGGACTAGAAATGATGGTATAGATGAAACAAAAAGAATATATATTTTAAAAGCCTTGAGTCAGGAAATGTCTTCTAGGTATCAGCTCTAGAAAACCTTGTCTTTTGATAAGTAACTTCATCTTTCAAGCCTTCACTTTCCTCATCTATAAAATAAGAGGACAGATGTGGGAGGCTGGATTTTCTCCATAATCACTTTCGTTTTGAAAACTTTCACTTTCTGAGAATCATTCCCAGCTATCAAAGAATACCTATGTAAATTGAAAGACCTGACAAATTTGTAGCAGAAACAATTAGAGGACAAACATTTTTAGATAGATACCTATACATAAGCATCACCTGAATGACAAATTTTAAAAGATAGAAGGCAAGGTATTGGAACACTCAAGTCTCTTGCCTCATTGGCTTATTTTGTTTTAAACTTTATTAATGTCATTTACAGAAAGTCATTCTCAGAGTTAGAGAATGTTAGTAAGTTCCTTCCTTGCTTGGTTCACAGTTTACTAAACCAGAGGATAAGAAAATTGGATTATATGGTTGCTTAAAGTCACTTTTGGCTCCAATTTTTTTCTTATTCCTTGTTCCTGTCTAACGCTGATAATTGATGAACTAATAAGTAAAGATAGACTTCAAAAGACATATCTATAAATGCCCAATTTCATGATCAGAAATAGTTAGTAATGGGGGCTTTGGAAGCTTTGAGGAGGGTTTTATATTTAGTTGTTTATATCTAATATTTAAACAAAACTTTTTGGTTGAGGAAATAAAGGTTAAAGTTGGGAATAAGGAATGATTTCTTGTGCATTTTAAATTCCTCAATTTAAAAAAAAATTGTCACAACATATATGGTTGTGAATTTTTTTTCATTTCATACTCAAGCAGTTTTCTTTTACAATATTCTCAGCAAGAATAGAACATGCATCAGAATCTGACCTGTGAAGATCTATTTACTTTTTTCCTCTGCCTAATATTGCACTCCTTTGTCTTCAAATAATATAGCCTATAGGCAATGTTTAATTACTTTAAGAAGCACTATCTCATCTTCTCTACCACTACATATCCCTCTTCCTGGGCAGAGAGAATTTCATTACTTTCTGTGACTGAAAATTCACTATCTAATTGGAAACTTTTTCTCTTTAGATATTGTGAACTTTTCAAGACTGTACTTCTAATGGATAAACATCTAGTACTCTGCCAGAAACATACCAAGTCTTTAAGATTTCATGAGACTATGAGCTTTGCTCACATAGTTTGGGGGCATCAGGCAATGCCCCAAATGATGCCAAAAATGAGGTTTATTGCATAAACAAATTAAAAATTAAAAAATTAAATCCACAATCAATAAGTTTATGATGTTTGCATTTTGCTTGTGTTTGTGTATGGATGTATTTGTGTGTATATATGTGTATGAATATGTGTGTGTGGTAGGAATAGCCCGGCTTAGTGAAAAGTTTGAGCATGCATTTTATGGGAAAAAAGAGAGCCTTTCATATCTCTGTTCTGAGTATTTTGTGCAATGGTTCTTGCTCTCTGAAAAGGATAAGGCACCTTTATCATTAACATGCTGTATGTGTCTTCTTACTTGACTTTTACATTATTGCTCTAGCTATTACTATGCATGCATTATTTATATGGTTGGCTATCATGGAAAAAAGGCAAGCAATTTACTTGTCAAAACACATTAGAATGCATGACTTTAAATCAGAGTCGCATGGGTTGGTAAAAAGCTATAATAAATGCACTTTGGCTAATATGTTAGTGTCATGCGATGGAGATGGTCAATGTATTGACTGAGAAACCTATAATCATTTCTAAGACTCTTTCAGTAGAATAGCATTTTGGATGATTTACACAATGCTTTTAATTGCATAATAGTAAACCTTTATTCCTGAACTTTTCATTTCAAAAGGTGGGTTTTCTAAGGCTGCTTTAGCAGTATAATAAGAACTGAGTACAAATTTAATTCTTGATCTTTATAAAAGCAAGATCACTGAAAATGACTTGAAGGCAGAGAGAGAGAAAGAAAAGGATAGGAAGAGACAGGAGAAAAGGGAGAGGAAGGAGGGCAAAGGAAAGGAATAAAATAATACAAAGTCTAGAAAAGCTGGCCAATTTTGAAAACAGTGTATAGCATTTATTATATAGGTATTTGTGAAATGCAAATTCATCATTTTCTATTCAATCATCTCATTGTCTGCTGTGTATATACAATTTTTTTAAGTTTAATATTGAAAAATTTCAAAAATACATAGTCATCTAGATTTAAGGGGCTATACAGAGTAAAAATTCTTAAACTGGATCATTTGTTACAGTCACATCAGTTCTTTGAGATACAATTTCTTCATTTATAAAATTAATTATTTTTGACTAAGCTGAAGCATTCCAAATCTTTTTTTTCTATGATGACATATCCCCAGAATTAAACATTAGATTTCATAAATCTTGAGAAGTTCTTTACTGCCTCCTGTATGATACTGACCTTAGAGTCAGAAAGACCTAAATTTGAATCCAATCTCAGACACTCATGAGCCATGTGACCTGGAGCAACCACATAGACTATCTGAGCCTCAGTTTCCTCATATATAAAATTAAAATAACCATAGTACCTATCTCAAAGGGTTTTTATGAGGGTAAAAGGTGATACATATGTAAAGTGTTTTGCAATCATTAAATTAGTATATTCCTATTGGTGATGTTGATGATGATGAATCCTGTGACCAAGTCTTCAAGAGACAAATATCTATTGTTCCTCCAAACAGGATGAAAAATAATTGCCTCAGTACCCATCAATAAAGAAGTATCAATTATATTTACTCTTTTAGTTATTCTAACATCATCACACCTATCAAAGTATCTGAAGATTCATAATAAATTGTTTGGCACTTCCTCTAGTTTAGAGCAACCATTTCCCATGTTTTTGGGAAGGACAGTAGCTACAAATAAAACATCCTGTTTTAATTTTTTTGTCTACTTTTTAGTATTGTAGTATCTGAACCAAAAGAAATGTTCAATTAAATGACAGTTTCAATTTTCTTTGAAGAATATTGGGATATCTTCATAAATTTTCCAATAGTGAATCTTTTTACTTGTCTTCCTTTGTTTCCACATTTCCTCCAATATGTTTCATTTTCCTTTTCATTTCAACTAGATTGATGAGTATGAGGTAGACCTGCAGAGTTATTTTAATTTGTATTTTTCTCACTATTAGTAAATTTTAACATTATTTCATATAATAATTTATTTTTCTCACCTTAAAAATCGAATGTTAATTTCCTTGGATTATTTGTTGAAGAAGGAATAGCCTTTTTTCTTATATGTTTTCAGCAATTTCTTATTTAACTTGGTAATTAAATACTTATATAAGAAATATGCTGCAAACATTATTCTCCAAATTTTCTGCTAGCTTTTTATAGCAATTCTAATTGCATTGATTTTGTTTGTGCAAAAACATCCATTTTATATTATCAACAATGTCTATTTTATCTCCTGTGTGTGTAGTAAGGATCTTACTTTTTATATCCTATTTGATCAAGTTATTTCCCAATTTGAAGTCACAAAAGATATCTCATTTAATGCTCTTCTTCTTTTAGCTTTAGTTCAATGTCATGAATTCTTAGGAGTTTATTTTGACTTAGGGTATGAGATATTGATCCAGTACTATTTTTCTATAATTCTTGTTGATATTTGTGAGTAAATTTTCTCTTAGTGATAGAATATACTCTTAGACAATTTCCTGAGCAAAGGTCTATATATTTTCTGGGATATCATTAATTTGACTTTTCAAGTTTTTCTGCCTTTCAGTTCTGCTATTTAAGACAATTGATTTTCTAATATTTTTATTCATGGTTTTCTGAACTTTGAACTTGCTTTTTCTTATAAATTGAAGATTATGATCATTTTCTTTGGGAATGGTAGGTGGAATCACAATGATTAAATTGTCCCCAAAGATGAAGTTTACAACCCATCTTTGCTTGACCATCCTACATGATTCTCTCCCATACCTTCCAATCAAGGACCTCCCACCATGCAAGATCTTCCTTGATTTCTCTTTCTTTTCTGAAATTATCAGTTTGAACTTTATCTATTCTCTTTCCATCAGTTTCTATATATCCACCTAAGAAGAGAGAAAAAAGAAAAATAACATTTAAATAGGGGATAAAAGCTATTACAAAAGTTGCAAGTTTTTTTATTAAATAAAATGGAAAAACTTCCATATGACCAATATCAATGTAATACACATAAGAAAGTTGATCAAAAATTTGATGAAAGACCTAGGTCCTATATAGTGGAAAGTAAAACAAACATGAATAAATTAATTATAGGACATAAATAATTCTCTTTTAAAGTTATTAAATATTTAAATACATTTCATTTTTTTTTGTTTCACAGCCAAAATTAGCCCTATGCCCTTTCTTTCCATGCAGAGAATTATATTTTATCACCAAGAATTTTAAGATAAATTTTATTGATGTCTTTATTTTTAAAACATTAAAATTTCTCTCACTACTACTACTACTTCTCCCCTTTGAACTATTCCATATATTAATATTTTTGTAGTAAAATATAGTTTAAAAGTAGAAGAGGAAGAATAAAAATATCATTTAATATATTAAAAATGAAATAATAAAGATACTGTATTTCCCCATATATAAGACACACCCTTTTTCTAAAAATTTGGGGTCTAAAGACTGGGAGCTTCTTATACAACGGTTGCTGATTTTTTTACTTGCATTTCCTGCTTTTTCACGCTCACTGTTTCTCATTTGTTATTGGTATATTAGGTGACATTTCTTCCCAGAAATGGTTCAGAAAAGATTTTTGTCTAGTTCTGAATTCAAATTCAAAGTGATCCAGTTTGCAAAAGTGAATGGAAATCATGCTGCTGAATTTCAGTTTGGTCCTCCTCCTCCAACTGAGAAAACAATCTGTGACTAGCTACTTACTGAAAGAAGAAACCTAACTGAAATTCCCCAGCAGAAGAAGGCCATGTCAGCCAAATGGTCTGATCTAGAGAGGGAAGTGAAGCTATGGATTGAAAAGTAAAAGGCCATTGGAATTCCTGTATTCACAAAGATGGTTCAGCAGGAGACCAGAATTATTGATGAATAAGAAGTGACTGATTTCCAAGGAGGACACAATTGGTGCTTCAGGTTCATGAAATGGAATGGATAAAGCATGTGTCCAGACTACCCAGGGAGTACTTGTGGTCAACTTGAGACTAGAGCACAGGCAGGAAAGCAGTCAGAGCTTTTTCTAAGACAATGATTCATCATCAAACGTAAATGAGGATTAGTTCATATAAATGAGGATGGGATTTTTGACAGTAATGAGTTGCATGAATTTGATGATGTGTAAAGCTTGAGTTCAATAACTTTATTGAACATACTTTTTTTTTCAAATTTTGGGCCTCAAAATTAAGATGCATCTCATACATGGGAGTGTCTTATGCATGGGAAATATGGTAAATTTTCTTTAGACATCCTACCTGATGAAAAGAAGAGGGTGAGGGTGTTTTTCCTTAAGTTGTCTAAGATCATATTTATTCTTTGTAATTGTACAAAATAATTTAAACTATCTTTTAGATACTATTCTTTCCATTTATATAGTGTTGTTAGTCATTTTATATATTATTATCTTGGCATTTCTTAAGTCACTTTTTATTACATCACTTTTTCACTTTTCTCTACATTCATATTTATCTATTTGTTGAAGCATTTTTCAGTCATGTCTAACTCAGTGACCCCAAAAGAGATTTTCATACTAAGGGTAAAAGAGTGGTTTGTCATTTCCTTCTCTAGCTCATTTTACAGATGAGGAATTGAGGCAACAGTTCAGTTACTTGCTTGCCCAGGGTAACACAGCCAGTAAAGAACTGAGGTGGGATTTGAACACATAAAGAGTTTTCTGATTCAAGTCCAGTTCTTTCTCTACTGTGCCCCATCTATCTGCCCCCTCATTAGTTTATACAACATGGTATATTCGATTTCATATATACATACATATATATATGAATGCATATAATTTGTTTAATCATTCCTTAATTGATGAGTATCTACTTTGTATTGTGTTATTTGTTCTTTTATAAACAAAAATAAAATATGTTGCTATAAGAATTTTCATGTATATGAAGTATTGATTTTACTCAATAACATTCTAGGAACATGTACCTGGAAGCATAATCTTTTGAGTATGAACATTTAAATATTTGAATAATTTCAAATTACACTGTAAAGTTTACAGAATAATCATGGGTCCACTAATAATTCAATAGTGTGCCTACTTTTCCACAACTATTTTACCCTTATCCTTCCAATATTTTATTCTTCTTTGTAAATTTTCTACATGTGAAGTGAAATTTTAACTTGAAATTTTCAGATTATTATTCATTTGGAGCATATTTTCTGGAACAAATATTTCCCAAGGAAATATTTCAAACTAATAAAAGACAGGGTAGTTCATTTCAAATTTATAATAATGAGAGAAATTAAAGAGTTCTGGGGTTTCATCTAACAATACAAACTTGTCTTAGATGATAAAAAAATGGAATAGTCACTGTTGGAGAAAGCATGGAGGGAGCAGTGAAGAAAGACAGACACACACACACACACACACACACACACACACAAACACAAACACAGAATAATATAGACTTGAAGGATCCATGTACTTATCCAAAAATCCTAGAAAATGATTTGAATTTATATGATGAATGCTGCTAAAATACATATGCTTTAATTAAGAGATTTTTAAGACTATTTTCCAAAATGTATAGGGTTCAAAGTAAAAAAATAAAGAACATACATCTAAATATTCATAATTTTTTTGTGGTAGCAAAAACAAAAATCTAGAAACCTGGAGTTAATAGAGAAATTATAATGTAAGAATGTAATTAATGAGTAAGGTTCCCATAATCCCTAAAGTTATCAGAGAATGACGGATCCTTATGTAGGAACTAGTTCACTATATGAGGAACTAGAAATCAGAAATATGAATTCTACACAGGTCAGAGTTGATAGATGTATTTTGATCTCTATAAAATGTCCCTCATAATGTGTTCTTTGTTATTGTTATCTTAAGGTTTCTCCTCTTTTGGCTTTATATCTGCAATATCTTAGCCCCTGAATCATTTATTATTTGGGCTTTTGTATTTAAACCCTCCCATTTTTCCTCCCTCTCCTGATTCTGCTTCAGTCTATCAATTCTCTTTCAAGGATATCAAATTCCATAAAAAAATGGAACTTCAGCTGTTGACTGACTTAAGAGGATAACTGACTATCCCTACCACTATGTCCTTTATTGCAGTCAGATATGAGCATGCACCATTTGATGGTAGGGGAGGAAGAATTGTGGTTCCCATTTCCTCTCCTTCTATATCTCAACTTCATCTTTAATTATAAGAATCAAATGTAGGTTGAGTTTTAGTGTAGGTAGACTTGGTATTTATCCCTCCTGGTAGTTCATAGAGGTGGAATATATACTATTGAGTATATAAACTTTAGAGATAAATAAAAATCTTATCATTGACTCAGGTTAGATTTAGTTCCAGGTCTTCTTGATGGCACATATAGTCCCTTTTCCATTATGTCAAGCTAGTTCTGAAAGTGAAAAACAAAGGAAGAATACAGAGGTGGGAATAATGATGCTTTATGTAAGGGACTTTAGGGAATTTGGCCTCATTTGAGTACAGGGAGTTGATGAGACATGGGGATGCTGTATTACTTAGGTAAAGAGAATGTAAACTTTAAACTACTTCATGATCTGAGTGATGCTATGGACAATTATAAAGAACCTTGGATGATTTTAAAGAGGATATGCTTGAGGAGAAAAGAAGTGGGTTTGTGATCTAGCTCTAGAACTCTTTGTGACCTTGGACAAATCATTTAATTTCTCTATTAGACTGTTCTATTATAAAATGGGGAAAATAATTTCACTGCCTACTTCATCGATTTGTTGCACAGGGTATACCTTGAAGCTTATTGGATTCTAAATGAATGTTAATTATTGTCACCATTAATAGAACATAAACATGCCTTCTTTCAAATTTTTAAAGATGAAAATAAATTTTAAAAAGTTTGGAAATGGAGAGGTCTAAATTACTCAATACCCAAGGTTTGATTGTCATTATCTCCAGTCTGATTTCTTTGCGAAGAAGGGATCAATGAGAACCCCTTGAGAATATGGATTAATCTGTGTTTTCATGACTGACATACAGAAATATATATTCATTTATTTCCCCTGGCATATGCTCAGCACTTATGACATTGGTTTTGGGTAAAGAAGAAAAATGTTGTATATATATTTATATAAAATATCTATAGATACACACATCTGCATACACATATGTATGCTTAAGTTTGTATATATACATCTATCTACATATATTTATGCATACAATTCTATATCTTTTATTTTTATCATGATTTTGTTTGACAGTGCCTTTATTTGCTTCTACTGTAAAAATAAATCTATTTTCATATATACTGATTATTAGCAGAAATTAATGAAAGAAAATTTTCTCCAAATTGCCTATGCTCGAAGGTTACCTTGGTAACTTTTATGAGAAAGAAGCATCACATATTTAACGTACAGACCTTTTCACTCACATAGTGTTAGAAACTTGGCATATGATACCTTTAAACTCTATGAAAAGCAGAGTCGCTTATGGAAATCAGTATATGTCATCCCAAGTCAAAGTGAAACAGTTAATAAGATGAAAATTATGTATTTTTAAAGTGAGAGTGGTGAAGGGACATTGTCTTGCATGAAGAATGAAACAAGTAAATGCATTTATTCATATATATATATATTTCCAAGATAATTTTCTATAATATTTCTCAAAGCAGAATAGAATTTTATACCAGATTGCCGCATCTTGAACTCTATATAAGGGAATGTCATTCTCAACATCCTAAATACATCTTTTTTTTTTTTGCCACATTGATCTAAGTATAGTATTCCACTTGAGATTCCTTAGATGATATAGTGATTTTCTCCTTTTGTTGAGAATGGATGTTCATAAATATCAAATATGCTGGTTAATTTGATGTTTTCTATTCCTGACAATGCCTATGTATGTTTAGTACATACAGTTTTCATTTCCACAAATACACACACACACAAACACACACATACACACATACAAGTGATACATTTTATGCGGTTTTTATTTTTATTTTTTGCAAGACAATGGGATTAATTGACTTGGCCACACAGCTAGATAATTATGTGTCTGAAGTCCGATTTGAACTCAGGTCCTCCTCACTCCAGGGCTGGTTCTCTATCCACTATGCCACCTAGCTGTCCCCAATTGATAGATTTTGCAACAAAAGAGAGAAAAGAGTGATGGATTTGGGGTAAAGATGGACCTGGATTTATTACCTACCTCTGACTTTACTAGTCATGTTGCATGATTCTGGGTAAGTTTAAACTCTTATGAACATGTTCCTATATCTGTAAAATGGGTTAACAATGTCTACCCCATAAATAGATATTTTCTGAGAAATAAATTAGGTATCATAAATTAAATGTTTTGAAATGAATTTTTTCAGAAGGTTTAGGAGATTACTAATGTTCTAAAGTATAACATATATATATATATACATATATATATGTACATATATATATGTATATATATATATAGTGTGTGTGTGTGACTCAGCTGGGTGACTCAGTGGAAAGAGTGCCTCTCCAGGAGTCTGAAGGATCTGAGTCCCCAGACACTTACCAGCTAGGAGAAGGAATGAAAAACCACTCTAGTATCTTTGATCCAAACATCACAAATGGAGTCAGAAATGATTGTATATGACTGAAAAATAATTAGACACTATCTCAAAATCTATAACCTGGGATCTTTATTCTAGTTAAAATATATATTATAAACAACTACTATGACAATCAAGCTGTTATCTTTTTTCTTTAAGATTTTATTTATTTTTAATTTTATAATTTTTTCCCCCCAATCTTCATTCCCTACTCCTCCCCCACCCCAAAAAGGCAGTCTGTTAGTCTTTACATTGTTTCCATGGTATACATTGATCTAAGCAGACTGTGATGAGAGAGAAATCATATCCTTAATGAAGAAAATAAAGTATAAGAGATACAAGCTGTGTTATCTTGAGCAAGTCATTTAATTTCTTATTTATTTTGAGCAACTCACAATAAAATATAGAAAATAAAATATAGAAAATATAAAATATAGAAAACTCCCTGAAGTCAATTTGTCAAAAGAGTTTTGATAGAAAGGATGAGTTTTGATATACAGGATGGAAAGTCCTTACATTAACAAAATTACAGATATGTACAGTAGTAGTAGTAACATAAATTAAAAGAGTGCTTGAATTCCTGATAAAATTCATTGATGTTATAGTGACATAATGATATCTATATATCATTATCCATAGCTACAATAGCGATATGCACAAATACATATACATATATACATGCATGCATAATACATGTGAATATATTTAATCTAGTTATCACAGGTATAAAGCAATGGGGTCACTATAACATCTCTGTGTTTATATATACACATAAATATAAAATTAGTATTTTTATTTATATATGGTCAACTCATCAGTATAATTCATTGTACTCTTTTGAATTTGAATTCGGCTGTTTAGCTTGAGAAAGGACCTCAGTGTTTAGTACCTTATTTTTCCAGGTGATTTTCTGACTCTTCTTAAGACAATTCAAAGGGAAACAATTCAGGTTTTTGGTCTGTCACTGGTATGCAGTTAGGTTTCTCTGGCATACAGCAATCTAATGCCCCTGTAGACCTTTAATTTAGTAAGTTTTCTAATATCTCTTTCCTCCCACACTTTCTTTAGAGCCTTTCAAACATTGAGCTAGTTCTGGCAATGTGTGTGTCTGGAAAGGAATCTACCACAGTGAGCAAACATCCCCAGCATTCTGAATTTTTCTCCTTGGTGTAACTGATGGTTCCACATGTGGATGATGCAGTCCTGACTGGTGGAAAGCTCTGATTTCTTGGTTTTAGGCCAAAATTAGCATGAGTATTAGAGAATTGATTCATGCTTTGGTGTATCTCAATCTTAGAAGTTGCGTTGAGTGAATAATCATCTGCAAACAACAAGTCATGCTCAATTTTAGTCTTGGCTTGTAGTCTTTTCAAGTTAAATAATTTACTGTCAGTGTGGTGACCCTGATGTTATTTTCAGCCTCATTGAAGGTGTCCAAGAACATTGCTGAAAATCTCTTAATAAATAGTCATGCTTCACTCCAATAGTGAATGGGAAAACACTAGAGCACCATCCATTATCCAGAATCCATGTAAGCGTGCCATCATAAAACTGAGATACAATACTGATGAACTTCACCAGGAAACCAAATTTTACCATGATCTTCCACAAACCCTTATAATTGACAATATAAAAGGCCTTGGTCAATAAATGAACATTATTTTCAGAATTATGTTCTGCTTCTAGGATTTCTCATAGAATTGCTACACAGCAAAAATCATAGTGACCATTCCTTTGCTTTTTTATGAATCCACACTTGGTCCTGATAATAATCTTTGAGGTGAAAAAAATCAAACTATTAAAGAAAGACTCTGGAAAGGATCTTGTCAGTAATATCTAAGAAAGAAACCTACCCTGTGATTGTCAGAGGAAAACTTTTTTACTTTTTCTTCATAGAGACAGACAATGATCTCCTTAAACTACTTGGAGATTATCTCCTTTTAACAAATAAAAAAAAATAATTTTGTATGAGCAACAGAATGCCTGACTTATGAATCTCATCTTTATTTTAACAGAATAAATTCATTTATTTATTTTTCCAACTATAGGAAAAGATAATTTTCTACATTTGTTCTTTTTGGTAAGATTTTGAGTTCTCCATTGTTTTCCTTCCTCCCCTTAAAAGCAATTTATCTGATACAGGTTATAAATAATATCACTATAAAATATTTCCATATTAGTCATTTTATGAAAGAAGAATCAGAAAAAAGGGAAAAAAACAAGAGAAATATAAAAGAAATTTAAAAAATTGAAAATTATTTTCTTTGGTCTGCAGTCAAATCTTTCTCTGAATGTGGGTAGAATTTTCCATCACAAGCATTTAGAATTGTCTTTGATGATTGTACTACTGAGGAGAACTAAGTCTATCATATTTGATCATCACTCAATGATGCTGTAAATGTGTACAGTGTTCTTGTTCTGTTTACTTCTCTAAGCATCAGTTCATGTAAATATTTCCAGTTTTTTCAAAAGTCAGACTGCTCATGATTTCTTACAGAGCAATAGCACTCTATTACAGTTCGCTTAACCATTACCCAGTTGATGGATATCTAAATTTTGAATTTTTTGGCAATACAAAAAATAACTGCTATGAATATTTTTGTACATGTCAGTTTTTCCCCCTTTTTTGATCTCTTTGGGAGATAGACCTGCTAGTGATATTACTAGATCAAAGGGATGTAGAGTTTCATTAACTTTTGGATGCAGTTCAAAATTGTTCTTGATGGGGCAGCTAGGTGGTGCAGTGGATAGAGCACTGGCCATGGAGTCAGGAGAACCTGAGTTCAAATATGGATTCAGACACTTAATAATTACCTAGCTGTGTAGCCTTGGACAAGTCACTTAAGCCTTGCAAAAAAAAAAAAAAAAGAAAAGAAAAACACAAACAAAAAACAAAAGAAAAGACAAATTATTTTCCAGAATGTTTGAGTCAGTTCACAATTTCACCAACAATGCATTAGTCTCAGTTTTCCCATATCCTCTCCAACATTCATCATTTTTCCTTTTCTGTCATAATGAACAATCTTATAAATGGGAGGTGGTAGTTCAGAGTTGTTTTAATTTTCATTTCTCTAATCAATAATGATATATAACATTTGTTATATGACTCTAGAGAGCTTTAATTTCTTCATTTGAAAACTTCCTTTTTATATCCTTTGACCATTTTGAGAACATTTTGACCAATTGAGAAATGAATTGTATTCTTAAAAATTTTCTTCAGTCCTCTATATATTTTATAAATGCATCCTTTATTACAAACTCTAGCTGTGAAAATTGTTTTCCAATTTTCTTCAATCCCTTTTAATCTAGGTTGCATTGGTTTTATTTCTGGAAAATCCTTTTAATATACTCAAATTATCTATTTTTTATTTTATAATGTTCTGTATATCTTCTTTTGGTCATAATCTTTTCCCCCTTCTATAGATCTGAAAGATGAACTAATCATTGCTTTCCTAATTGCCTTAAAATATCACTTTTTATGTCTAAATCTTTTACCCATTTTGATGGGTAAACTTAGTTTTTTTGCTCAGCTATTTTCCACTTTTCCCAACAGTTTTTGTCAAATAGTGACTTCTTGCTCAGAAGCTGCAGTCTTTGGTTTTGAACAGTTGATTTCAATAGCCATTTACTACTGTTTCTTTTGTACTTAATCTGTTCCACTGACCCACTATTATTTCTTAGTCAGTACCAAATGATTTTGATGACTTCTCTTTATAATATATTTTAGATCTAGCTAAAGGTAGGTGACATTTCTTTGCATTTTTTCCCCATTAATTACCATGATATCTTGACCTTTTCTTCCTACAGCTGAATTTTGTTGCTATAAAATAATTTTTGGATAGTTTTATTGGTATGGAATTGAATAAGTAATTTAACTTAGGTAGAATTATTATTTTTGTCATATTATTTTGGCCCAATCATAGATAATTGGCAATTTTCTTATTATTAGATATGACTTTATTTATGTGAAAGTTTTTTTGTAATTGTTTGCAAATAATTTCTAAGTTTGTCTTTGCAGGTAGACTCCCAAATATTTAATGTTGTCTACAGTTACTTTAAAAAAGAATTTATCTTGCTGTTGATCTTTATTAGTAATATATAGATATGCTGCTGATTTTGTGAGGTTTTTAAAAAAGTATTTTGCTAGTTTGCTAGCAAATTTGCTAGCTTAATTGTTTAAGGTAATTTTTTACTTGATTATTTAGGATTCTCTTAGTATAATTGTCATATCATCTGCAAAGAGTAAGATTTTTGTTTCCTCGTTGCCTATTCTCATTCCTTCAATTTCTTTTTCCTTTTTTTTTTTTTACTTATTGCTAAACCTAGCATTTCAATACAATTTTGAATAATAGTGGTAGTCATGGGCATCTTTGTTTAATTCCTAATCTTATTAAACATGTTTACAGCTTATTCCCATTACATATAATGCTTACTGATGGTTTAGAGAGATAGTTTATCTTTTTAAGGGAAACTCTATTTATTCCTCTCCTCTCCCGTGTTTTTAATAGGAATGGCTACTGTATTTTCTCAAAGCTTTTTCAGCATCTATTGATATAATCATATAATTTCTGTAAGTTTTGATATTGATATGGTTAATGATGATATAGTTTCCCTAATACTGAAGCAACCCTGAGTTACTGGAATAAAACTTTCCTTAACATAGTATATTTTTCTAATGATAACTTGCTGTAATCTCTTTGGTAATATTTCATTTAACATTTTTACATCAATATTCATTAGGGAAATTCTTCATAAATTTCTTTGTTTTGGCTCTTCCTGGTTTAGGAATCAACACCATATTCTTGTCATAAAAGGAATTTGGCAGAATTCCTTTATCTGTTATTCAAAATAGTTCATAAAGAATTGGAATGAATGTTCTTTTAATGTTTTGTAGAATTCACTTGCCCTATGGAGGACTCTGGAGATTGTTTTCTTAGGAAGGTCATTGATGACTGCATCAATATTTTTTCTGAACTGAGGTTATTTAAATATATTATTTCCTATTTTGTTAATCTGGAAGATTTATATTTCTATAAATATTCATCTATTTTACTTAATTTGTCAGAGTTATTGACATACAGTTGAGAAAGTGGCTTGAAATCATTACTTTTAATTTCCTCCTTGTTGCTGGTGAGTTCAGCATTTTCATTTTTGATAGTTTATTTGTTTTCTTTATTCTTTTTTAATCAAATTATCCAAAAGTTTTTCAGTGTTGTATTTTTTCATAAAACTAACCTAGTTTTGTTAATTTATTTACTAATTCATTTGCTTTCTTGATTTATTTATAATTTTTATATTTTAATAACTCCCAACATTTTTTCCTTCAAACTCATGTAAATATAATTTTCAATATTTCTCTTCTTGTAAACTTATGGGTTCCACATTTTTCTACCACCTTCCTATGGCAACAAACAATCAGATATGATCATCTCACAAAGTAGTTCTTAATAGGTACAATGTTCTCTTGGTTCAGATTGCTTCACTCAACATCAGTTCATGCATGACTTTCCATGTTTTTCTGAAGGCAGATTGCTTATGATTTCTTACAAAACAATAGTACTCCATAACATTCATGTACTATAGCTTGTTCAGTCATTCCTCAATTAATGGGCATTCCCTCAATTTCAAATTCTTTGCCATTACAAAAAGATTGCCATAAATATTTTTGCACATATGTGTCTTTTCCCTTTTTTATATATTCTCTTTTGGTTACAAGCCTTGTAATGATAATGCTGGATCAAAGAATATTCAGTTTTGTTGCCTACGGGGCATAGTTTCAAATTGTTTGGATCAGTTCACCACTCTACCAACAAGGTATTAGTATTCCATTTTTTACTACATTCTCTCCAATTTATTATTTTCTGTTTTTGCCATATTGACTAGTCTGAGAGAAGTGTGGTGGTAATTCAAATTTGTAAAATTTGCATTTCTCTAATTAATATTAACTTAGAATTTTTTTCATATGAATATAGATAGCTTCATTTGAAAAGTGCCTGTTCATATCCTGTGATAATTTATCTACTGGGAATGACTTGTATTCTTGTAAATTTGACTCATTTCTCTCTATATATTTTAGGAATGAGTCTTTCATCAGAAACACAAGTTGTGAAAATTTTCCCCGATTGCTGTTTTCTTTCTAGTCTTGATTTAATTGGTTTTATTTATGCAAAACTTTTAAAGTTGATTTAATTAAAATTATCCATTTTGTATTTTACAATATTCTTTATCTCTTATTTGGTCACAAACTCCTTCCCTTTCCACAGATCAGATAAACTATTCCTGATTCTTGTAATTGCCTTATGTTGTCACCCTTTATGTCTGTATCATGTACCAATTTTGGAATACTGTGTGAGATTCTGGTCTATGCCTACTTTCTGTCCAACTCTTTTCCAGTTTCCAAGTCAAATAGTGAACTCTTAGCACAGAATCTGGAGTCAGTAGGTTTAATAAACACTGAATTAAATAATGATATTACTACTGTTTCTTTTGTACCTAATCTATTCCAGCACTCAGCACTTGATATTTCTTAGCCAAACACCAAGCAGTTTTGATGACTGCTGCTTTATAATATAATTTTAGATCTGGTATCAATGGAGAATCATTTGTATTCTTATAAATTTGACTCAGTTTTCTAGATAGTTTAGAAATGAATCCTTTTTTTTTACTTATTTAAGACAATGGGATTAAGTGACTTGCCCAAGGTCACACAGCTAGGCAATTATTAAGTGTTTGAGGTCGTATTTGAACTCAAGTCCTCTTGAATCCAATGCCAGTGCTTTATCCACTGCACCTGAAATGAGTCCTTTCTTAGAAACATTAGTTGGGAAAATTGTTTCCACTATTTCTGAATTCCTTCTAATCTTGTTTGTATTGATTTTATTCATGTAAAATGTTTTAATTTGTTAGGGTTTGTTTTTTTTTTTGCAAGGCAATGGGGTTAAGGGGCTTGCCCAAGGCCACACAGCTAGGTAATTATTAAGTGTCTGAGGCTGGATTTGAATTCAGGTACTCCTGACTCCAGGGCTGGTGCTCTATCCATTGCACCCCCTAGCTGCTCCCAAAATGTTTTAATTTAGTTTTTATTTTTCCATAAATTCAAATCTTAGTTTTTTATTAATTCACTAGATATCTTACTTTTGATTTTATGAATCACTATGAATTATGAATTTCTAATTTGGTATTTAATTGGGGATTTTTAATTTGTTCTTTTTTCTAACTTTTACAGTTGTATTTTCAATTCATTGATCTCCTCTTTCTCTTTTTTATTTAGGTAAGCATCTAGAGATAAAATTTCCCCTAATAACTGCTTTGACCATATCCTACAAGTTTTTGTATGCAATTATTGATTATTTCTATGATTTGTTTATTGATCCAATCATTCTTTAAAATTAGGCTAGCTTCCAATTAATTTTTATATCTTTTATTGCTTTTGTTACATGTGATTTTATTGCATTCTGATATGCAAAGAATGCATGTAATATTGCTGTTGTTTTTGCTTTTGATTGTGAGGATTTTATGCTGAAATACATTATCAATTTGATAGAAACTGGTCATAGACCATAGAGAAGAAGGCATATTCCTTTCTATACCCATTCAATTCTCTTCAGAAGTATTTTTAAAAAAATCTGCTCAGATTCTCAGCTATCTTCTCATTTATTTTGTGATTAGATTTATCTGGTTTTAAGAGAGTGAAGATGAGGAACCCCAAATATTGCTTTGTTGATAATATTTTCCTGGAACTCATTTAGCTTCTACTCTAAGAATCTGGATATTATATCACTTGGTGCATATATAGTTAATATTGATTTTACTTCCTTTTCTATGGTACCTTTTTAGGAAGATATAGTTTTCATTCTTATCCTATTGATATCTGGTTTTGCTTTTGATCTTTCTGTGATTGCTACTTCCGCTTTTTTTTAAACTTAAGCTGAAGTCTTATACATTATCCTCCAGTCTTTTATCTTTACTCTGTGTGTGTATCTCTCTGTTTCAGAGAGATGTTTCTTTTAAATATCATATTGTAGGAATTTGGGTTTTAACCCACTCTCTGTCCTTCTGCTTTTCATGGGAGAGTTTATCCCTCATAATCATAGTTATGATTATTAACTTTACTTGCTCCTCTATACTATTTTTTCCTTGTTTGGTCTTTTCTCTCATTATCCTATCCCTCCTCAGAAGTGTTTTGCTTCTGACAGTTGTCTTCCTCAGTCTTTTCTCCCTTTAATTAGTCACCCTCCCTTTCCCCTTTTGCCTCCACTTTTAGCCTCCCCTCTATTATCTCCTCCTTCTTCTCCCCCCTCCCCACATTCTTCTCCTAATTAGCTGTAGGTTAAGATAAATTTCTAAACTCAATTGAGTTTATCTGTTATTCCCTCTTTGAGTAAAATCTGATGAAAATAAAATTCAAGCAATTCTTACCCACTCCCTTCTTTCTATCTATTGTAATATATCTTTTGTGCCTCTTCATGTAATATAATTTATGCCTTTCTGCATGCCCTTTCCTCTCTTCAGAGTACAATATCTTTTTAATATATTAATATATTAATATCTTCCCATGTAGGGATGGTAGCCATTTTAAACTTATTGGTTAACATTCCTTGTGTTTTCCTCTGTATACCTTGTTATGTATCTCTTGACTCTCATGTTTGAAGGTTAAAGGTTTTGTTCAACTCTGGTCTTTTCATCAAGAAAATTTTAGTCACCTATTTTTATTAAGTAGCCATTTTTCCCCCCCTGGAAGTGTATGCTCAATTTTGCTGGATAGTTGTTTCTTGCTTGTAATCTAAGCTCCTTTGCTCTTTAGAATCTCATATTTCAGGGTTTTTCTTACTTTAATCTTGATGCAGACAAGTCCTGTGTAATCCTGATTATGACTCCTTCATAATTGCAATCATTTCTTTCTGGATGCATGAAAGATTTATTCCATTATCTGATAATACTGACATTTGACTGTAATATTTCTCGGCATTTTCATTTTCTGATCATTTTAGGGAGGTGATCAATGGATTCTTTCAGTGACTATTTTATCCACTGGTTCTAGAATAACAGGGCAGTTAGCCCTAATGATTTCTTGAAAGATGTTGCCCAGGCTCTTTTTTTTTGATCATGGCTTTCAGGTAGTCTAAAAATTCTTAAATTATCTGTTCTAGATCTATTTTTTCAGATCAGTTGCTTTTATGCTGAGTTCTTTTATATTTTCTTCTAATATTGCAATTTTTTTTGGTTTTACTTGACTGATCCTTGATGTCTCATAGAGCCTTTAGTTTCCACATGCCCAGTTCTATTTTGCAAGGAATTAATTCTTCAGTTAGTTTTTGTATCTCCCTTTCCATTTGGCTAATTCTCTTTTTCTATTTGCCCACTTGTAATTTTGAAAAGACTCTTTTCTTTTTTCATTTACTCAATTCTATTTTTAAAGAGTTGTTTTTCTCCCCCTTTGCCCAAATGTATTTTTAAGGGAGTTGTTTTCTTCAGTCAAATTTTTTGCTTCCGTTTGCAAGATGTTGAATTTCTCTTGTATTCATTTTCCCAATTTTGCTACTTGAATTTAAAAGTCCTTTGTGAGCTCTTCCGAAAAGGTTTTTGGTGCTGGAAACAACACATGTAGTATTTTTTCTACTGCCCTCTTCTGATGTAATCTCCTTTATCTCCATAGTAGTTTTCTATTGTCTTTTCTTTTCTCTTATTTTTCTTCCTCTTTTTAAAAATATTTTATTTTTTTATAAAACATTTTATTTATTTATTTTTTCCAACTACATGCAATGGTAGTTTCCAACAACTAGTTTTTGCAAGATTTTGAGTTTTACATTTTTCTCCCTCCCTCATTCCCTTCCTTCCTCCCCATGACAGAAAGCAAACTAATATACTTTTTTCCCTCAGATTCTTCTCCTGAACCAAAGGAACATTTCTTGTGTTGGACAAGGGGCTGACTCATAGACCTTCCACACTGGCAATTCTAGCAGCTTGCTTACTGGGCTTGGACTGTTCCTTCCAGTTGTGTTGGTTGTATAGGGAGTCTGAGGTTCCTAATCCACTTGCTTCACATGTGTTGCAGCCTTCCCAGCTAGTTTCTGTGCCACTGGTTCACTGATCCAAGACCCAGGAGCCTCTGCTGCAGCCAAGAACGTCTTGCTGGCCTCTTCCACATTCTGCCTATGATGTCTCCATTCTCTGTGCTAGATCAAGCTCCCCCTCCACCCTAGCAACACAGACTTTTACTGAAGTCCTCAGATATCATAAGCTAGAAAATTTTCCATTCTGTTCTTTATGGGTTCTGTTGCTTCAGAATCCATTTAACGACTTGATCAAAGTTGTTATGATGAACACCTGAGGGAGCTTTAGGAAGTTCCTGGATTCTCTCCACCATCTTTACTTTGCCTCACAAATCTCATTTCAAATAGAATTATCACAGCCACTTTGCCACCAAAATGGATGGTCAAAATCTCTTCCTCAAATGGAAATTTAGCTAGAGAATGATTGACTTCAACTTGAGGAATATGTTCAGTGACTTCCGCATTGATTAATGAAGGTCTGTTGCGAAATCTATGAAATTGTTTGGCTCATCTCTCTAGGAATATGTGATTATCAATAATTGATGTCACTCCATATGTACTGAGTAGTTGAGATGTACTACAGTTCTTTGATCTATAAATTTTCTTGAAGATATCAAAAAAAGTGCTTTGGATTGTTATCATGATTGTAAAAATGATTTTTTTCCTATTTTCATAAGAATCCTGCATCTCTCTAAAGTTAATTTTTTGATGCAGTTAAATATTGAATTTTTAGACATGGACATACTATTATGCTGGTATGCCTTATGGAATTCTCATTTTTTGTTTTCTGACCCTGAATTGCCCCATCATGTTCATCAAATGAGCCTTAATATTTGATATTCTTGTGGTCCAGATGAATAAATGGGGGGGATGTACATAAAATCTCTGAAAGCTTTCTATTCCTTTTCTGTTTCACTGTTGCCAGCTGTATCTTGGTTCAGTTTTCCATCCTATTTAACACCAAACTTCTCTCAGTTAGAGAAGTTATGTCACTTGTCTACAAAAAGTTTTCTGGCAATTCCTCTCCTTGGAGCCACTGCTTTTGTTGAATGTAAAAATGTAAAGATGTAGCTTGGAGAGAATAAGACAATGAGTGATAATGAGTGTCTGAGGCAGAATTTGAACTCAGAACCTCCTGATATGCTCTATTCACTGCACCACCTGGCTGCCCCTTAAGCCATTTTTGATGAGAATAATGGTTCACTCATTTCCCCCCTTCCCCCTTTCTACTTCATAGCAGAAACTTTTTCTTGATTCTTTTACAGAAATATCATAGCCCATTTTACCTTTCCTTTCCCTTTCTCCAAATACATTCCTTTTTTTCACCCATTAACTCCATCTTCATAATATATAATACCTTCTTATTCAGCTCTCTCCTATATGTTGTCTATATATACTCCTTCTAACTGCTCTGATGAATGAGGAAGTTCATATATTTATCAGTATCTTCTTCCCATACAGAAATACATACAACTCAGCATCAGTAAATCCCTCATAATTAGTCTTTCCTGTCTACCCTTTCTATGCTTTGCCTATGTCTTATATGTGGAGATCAAACTTTCTGCTCAGCTCTGATTGTTTCAACAGGAAAGTTTGAAAGTCCTCTGTTTCATTAAATATGCATCTTTTCTCCTGGCAAAAGATGTTCAATTTTTCTTGGTAATTGATTCTTGTTTGTATTCCAAGCTTGTTTGCCTTTTGGAATATCATATTCCAAGCCCTGCTATCCCTTAACATGGACACTGCTAAATCCTGTGTAATCCTGACTGTAGTGCCACAATAGTTGAATTGTTTCCTTCTGGCTATTCTAATATTTTCTCTTTGACTTGGGAGTTTAGGAATTTGGTTATAATATTCTTGGCAGTTTTTATTTTGGGAACTCTTTCAGGAGGTGATCGTGGATTCCCTCAATTTCTATTTTACCCTCAGCTTCTAGGATATCAGAGCAATTTTCCTGGAGTATTTCTTTAAAAAGGAAGTCTAGGCTCTTTTCATGTTTTTTTCCCTTGTTATGATTGTTTTGGTTGATTGCAAGTTCAATACATTTTAATAATACTATATATAACAGTTAAGAAGACAAATCAACCATAGAAGGAATCAAGAAAGGCTTGTTGAATGAATGCATGAATGAAAAAGTAAGCATTAGGAGTTTATTATTCACCAAGCATTGTATATGCAAGTAGATGGAGATATGAATACAAAAGTGAAGATAACCTTTCCTATCAAGAAGGTTAATTTCTAATTGGGAAATACAGTACATATAAGGAGAGGACAGAGAGGATTACTTTGATTTGAAAAGTTAAAGGAATAATTAAAAGATATTTGAAGTGTAGAGGTAAGCATATTTTGGGACACATAGCTATACAAGGTTATTTATTTTTGTAATTCACCAAGAATACTCATAATGGGTCCTGTCTCAGAAAAATTTAACATCTACAGGTTCTTTATATGGTGAAAACATCCAGTAGCAGTGTGGGTCTCCAATATCAGTACATAATAATCTCATAGTTCTCTGACTGGTCAAATCATAACCTATTGAACATAACTAGACACTCCTTTTTAGGAAGGGACAAGGATAAATTGGAGATAATAGAAGAACATCCAGGTTCACAAAGTCTTTGAATATAATAGAAATATTTGAGGCAGCTAGGTGGCGTAGTGGGCAAAGCACCGGCCAGAAATATTTGTCAAGCTTCTACTAAGGGCCAGACACTGTCCTAGGCAATTGTGATATAAAAATAAAACTGAAATATTTGAGCTAAATGATTCTTATATTATAAAGATGTTCATGCCATCTGAGTATCTTAGGATGCAACTGAGAATGAGGCTTATAGTATATGATAATTGCCTGTAAGCGAAAGGGATGAAGCAGAATAAGAAAATCTTTTGTAGTCTGATTGACTGCTGAGGGAAATAAATAAGAACAATGGATGATCATTTCATAGACAAACTTAGAATTAATTAAAGAACAACTTCCCTTTCCTAAACTGGAATGGTTGGTAACCCAGTTGTTCCAGATTTCCTTTTAATGAAAGCATTGACAACTTGTTGAGCTTTGAGGGTAACTTTTTGTTGAAAACAATTCAATTAAGGATTTCTGTTCAGGTAAATGTTAGCTTAGAAAGCCTGTAGAGTCCCTTCCAACTGTAATTCTCCAAGTTAGTGAATCTATAATTGAATTCTTGAATGCAAATCACAAACCAATATCAAGCTACCTTATTTATTTTGTTTTCTAGGCCTCAAGCATATAATATATCAAGAGAAATGGATCATCTTGTTAAAAAAGTGGAATAGAAGAACAGTGAATGGAACTCATTGAATGATTGATGACTGGCAATCCTCAACCATATTAGAATGATGATGATTAAAAACCCAACCCAAAGTATTTGTGGGATCAATTTTATGTGTGAAGCTACATTCTGCATCATATCCTTTGAGAGGTTTTTCAAGGAAATTTAAGTACTTCTTATTTCCAATAAGTTATAGCAATTATATACATTATAATTTTAGAATCTTTCTAAAAAGGTGGGCTTTAGTATTAGTATCTTTTTCTGCCCTTGCCCATGTTCCTGATAATTTGCACAACAGTATAACTACAATGGAATTATTTTGATTTAATAAACTTTAAACCTAAGTGACATTGCAAAATCTTATGAGAGCAAAATAAGAAGAAAAATTACCCTGATCAATCACACAGGGATATAAATAACAGAAATTAGTGATGTTTCTGGATTAACATTTGATCCTTAAAAGATTCTTTAGTCTTGGCACTTACCATATAATATGTGGATTAGTGGAAGCCAGCTTAGGGGAATGTGAAGAATTTGCTGACTTTTTTTTTTTGCAAGTGATTGGGGTTCAAATGGCATCTTAGATTCTTCTTATTATTATGGCGAATTTGGCCAAAGTTCTATACCTCTTTCCATCTTTCCTTGTGTGAGAAATGCCTTGTAAACTATCACATATAAGGAAAACAGATGTTTTGAAATTTAAGTTTACCAGCTGATAGAAATAGTTTGTATAATCTTTACTGTATTTTGGATGAGAAAATTGTATAAAAGATACTCACGACTATGATCTTCCTTAGTCATTTAATCCAGTATCCATTGTGAGGAAGGATTTTTGTTTGTTTAGTCCATGGACCCTTTGCCTAGATAATCTTATAGCCACAGAATAATAAAAAATGGGATTGTGGAATAAGTTAAGTTGAAATATCTATATATCTACATCTATTTATCTATCACCTATCTATCTTTCCATTGCTCCATCTCTCTCTCTCTCTCTCTCTCTCTCTCTCTCTCTCTCTCTCTCTCTCTCTATTCATCCATTCATCCATCCATCCATCCATCATCTATTTATCTATGTATTCAGGTTTAAAAGTTCCTGGACACCAAATTAAGAACCTCTCATTTAGAGCTATTCTTGGTATTGCCAACATAGTAAAAATAAATCTTGGTTACTTTGAAGTTTTTGAAGCAGCTTCTGTGACTCATTTCATTTCAGCCTTATATTGTGACACTGAGAACTGGGTATTTAGGTACTATACTTACTTATTACTTCACTCCTCTTCCTCTTCTTTCTTTTCTCTTCCTTCTTATTCTCTTCTGTTTTTTTCTCTTGCTATCTGTCTTCTTTTCTTTTTTCTTTTTGGATTGATCACATGGAGACATGGATGAAAAATTGGTCTGAAAGCAGGAACATCAGATTTCAAGTCTTGCCTCTAGTATTTCCCTCCTGCATGACTTTGAACAAGTTAGTAAATCTCTCATTCTTCTAGGAAACTTTTTTCTTTTTTTAGTATTTCTTTATTTCAAATTTTCTTTAATTTATTTACACATTATTAAAATATTCTTGTTGTAAGAGTAACATAATACCCCGTTCTCCCCCCAAAATATAAAATCTCATGAGAAATAAAGTGAAAGGAAAAAAAGGTGTTTCAGTCAGTGTTCTGATACCATCAGCTGTGTCTCAGGTGGATCACATTATCTTTTTAAATATTTTTAATGATTTTTATTTTTTAAATTTATTTTTGTACAAGTAATGTTTTTACCCTTTTTCCTCATCTCTTCAGGGTATAGACCCAGTAGTGTTATTGTCAAAGGGTATGCACATTTTTGTTGCCCTTTGTGCATGGTCCCAAATTGCTCTCCAGAAGGGTTGGATGAATTCACAGCTCCACCAACAGTGTAATAGTGTCCCAGATTTCCCACAACCTTTCCAAAAATGATCATTATCCTTCCTGGTCATGTTGGCCAATCTGAAAGGTGTGAGGTGGTACCTCAGAGAAGCTTTAATATGCATTTCTCTAATAATTAATGATTTAGAGCATTTTTTCATGTGGCTATGGATTACTTTGATCTCCTCATCTGTAAATTGCCTTTGCATATCCTTTGACCATTTGTCAATTGGGGAATGGCTTTTTGTTTTAAAAATATGACTCAGTTCTCTATATATTTTAGAAATGAGTCCTTTGTCAGAATCATTAGTTGTAAAGATTGTTTCCCAATTTACTACATTTCTTTTGATCTTGGTTACATTGGTTTTATCCGTGCAAAAGCTTTTTAATTTATTGTAATTGAAATCATCTAATTGGTTTTTGGTGATGTTCTCCAACTCTTCCTTATTCATAAACTGCTCCCCTTTCCATAGTTCTGACAGGTAGACTAGTCCTTGATCTTCTAATTTGCTTATAGTATTGTTTTTTTATGTCTATGTCCTGTAACCATTTGGATCTTATCTTGGTAAAGAGTGTGAGGTGTTGGTCTAATCTAAGTTTCTTCCATACTAACTTCCAATTATCCCAGCAATTTTTATCAAAGAGGGAGTTTTTATTGCAATGGCCAGACTCTTTGGGTTTATCAAACAACAGATTACTATAATGATCTCCTGCTTTTACACCTAGTCTATTCCACTGGTCCACCATTCTATTTCTTAGCCAATACCAAACAGTTGTGATGACTGATGCTTTATAATATAATTTTAGATCAGGTAGGGCTAAGCCACCTTCTTTTGCACTTTTTTTCATTAAGCTCCTGGCAATTCTTGACTTTTTATTTTTCCATATGAATTTACTTACAATTTTTTCTAACTCATTAAAGTAATTTTTTGGAATTTTGATTGGTAGGGCACTAAACAGATAGTTTAGTTTTGGTAGAATTGTCATTTTTATTATATTAGCTCTACCTATGCATGAGCAGTTGATATTTGCCCAGTTATTTAAATCTTATTTAATTTGTGTGAAAAGTGTTTTATAATTTTTTCAAAAAGATTCTGAGTCTGTTTTGACAAATAGACTCCCAAATATTTTATATTGTCTGAAATTACTTTGAATGGGATTTCTCTTTCTAGCTCTTCCTGCTGTTTCTTGCTAGATATATGTAGAAAAGTTGAGGATTTATGAGGGTTTATTTTATAACCTGCAACTTTGCTAAAATTGCTAATTGTTTCCCGCAGCTTTTTGGATGATTTCTTGGGATTCTCTAGGTAGACCATCATGTCATCTGCAAAAAGTGAGAGTTTTGTCTCTTCCTTCCCAATTCTAATTCCTTCAATTTCTTTTTATTCTCTAATTGCTGATGCTAACATTTCTAATACAATATTGAATAGCAGTGATGATAATGGGAACCTGGTTTCACCCCTGATCTTATTGGGAATGCCTCTAGCCTCTCCCCATTGAATATAATGCTTGTTGATGGTTTCAGATAGATACTGCTAATTATTTTAAGGAACAGTCCATTTATTCCTACACTCTCTAGTGCTTTTAATAGGAATGGATGCTGTATTTTGTCAAAAGCTTTTTCAGTATCTATTGAAATGATCATATGATTTCTGATAGGTTTGTTGTTGATATAACTGAGTATACTAACAGTTTTCCTAATATTGAACCAACCCTGCATTCCTGGAATAAATCCTACTTGATCATAATGTATTATCCTAGTGATGACTTGTTGTAATCATTTTGCTAAGATTTTATTTAGGATTTTTGCATCTATATTCATCAGGGAAATAGGTCTATACTTTTCTTTCTCTGTTTTAACTCTTCCTTGTTTAGGTAACAGTACTATATTGGTTTCATAGAAAGAGTTAGGTAGAGTTTCATCTTTCCCTATTTTTTCCAAAGAGCTTATATAGAATTGGAACCAATTGTTCCTCAAATGTTTGGTAGAATTCACTTGTGAACCCATCAGGCCCTGAAGATTTTTTTTTAGGAAGTTCAATAATGGCTTGTTGAATTTCTTTTTCTGAGACAGGGTTGTTTAGGTATTTAATCTCTTGTTCATTTAACCTGGGCAACTTATGTTTTTGTAAATATTCATCCATTTCACTTAGATTATCAAATTTATTGGCATAGAGTTGGGCAAAATAATTTTGAATTATTACCTTAATTTGCTCCACATTGGTAGTGAGTTCACCTTTTTCATTTATGATACTAGCAATTTGGTTTTCTTCTTTCTTTTTTTTTAATCAAATTGACCACATGTTTATCAATTTTATTGGTTTTTCATAATACCAACTTTTGGTTTTATTTATTAATCCAATAGTTTTTTGCTTTCAATTTTATTAATTTCTCCTTTAATTTTTAGAATTTCTAAATTGGTATTTAATTGGAGATTTTTGATTTGTTCTTTCTCTAATTTTTTTAGCTGCATGTTTAGTTCATTGATTTCCTCTTTCTCCAATTTATTCATGTAAGCATTTAGAGCTATAATATATCCCCTGAGAGTCACTTTGAATGAATCCCATAGGTTTTGGTATGTTGTTTCATTATTATCATTATCTATGATAAAATGGTTAATTGTTTCTATAATTTGTTTTTTGGTTCACTCATTTTTTAAAATGAGATTATTCAGTTTCCAATTTGTTCTGGGTCTATATCTCCTTGGCCCAGTATTACATATGACTTTTATTGCATTGTGATCTGAGAAAGATGTATTCACTATTTCTGCCTTTCTGCAGTTGATCATTAGGTTTTTATGTCCTAGTACATGGTCAATTTTTGTATAAGTTCCATGTACTGTAGAGAAAAAGGTATATTCCTTTCTATCCCCATTCAGTTTCCTCCATAAGTCTACCATATCTAATTTTTCTAACAATCTATTTACCTCCTTAACTTCTTTCTTGTTTATTTTATGATTTTATTTATCTAGATCTGATAGTGGGAGGTTGAGGTCTCCCACTAGTAGAGTTTTGCTGTCTATGTCTTCCTCTAGTTCTTTCAGCTTCTCCTCTAAGAATTTGTTTGCCATCCCACTGGGTACATATATATTCAATATTGAAATGACTTTATTGTCTATGGTGCCTTTTAGGAGGATAAAGTTTCTTCCTTATCTCTTTTAACACTATCTTTTTGCTGCTGCTTTGTCTGAGATAAGGATTGCTACCCCTGCTTTTTTTTACTTCAGCTGAAGCAAAACATATTTTGCTCCAACCTTTTACCTTTACTCTATATGTATCTCTCTGCTTCAAATGAGTTTCTTGTGAGCAGCATATTGTAGGATTTTGGTTTTTAATCCACTCTGCTATTTGCTTATGTTTTAAGGGAGAGTTCATCCCATTCACATTCCAGGTTATGATTACTAATTCTTTATTGCCCTCCATGCTATCTTCCCTCTGTTTGTATTTTCCCCCTTTCCTCCCTTATCCATATTCCCCACTATTTTGTTTCTGAATACTACCCCCTTCAGTGTGTTTGCCCTCCTATATCACACCCTCCCCTTTCTTTTCCCTTTCCCCTTTTCCCTTCCCTTCCTTTTGTTATTTCCCCCTTTTCCCCCACTCCCCTTCCCTTTCTCCATCCACCCCCTTTTCCCCTTTTAATATTTGAAAGGTTAGATGTTTTATAAGTTAACTGAGTATGTGTAGGTTGACTTTAAGCCAAGTCTGATGAGAAGAAAATTCAGGTGTTTCTCCTCTGCTTGCTTCTTGCCCTCTATTACCATAGGTATTTTGTACCTCTTAGTGCAATGAGATTTACCCCATTCAATCCCCTCCCTCCTCCCATCTCTTTCCTGTCCCCCTTTTTAAGGAGGTAGTGTTTTGTTTAGATCATTCTATCTAAGTCATAGAAAATTCTGAGTGTCTGTCCCTTCTAGTTCCGTATATTCTATCGAATAGAGTCAAAATTCCTGAGAGTTATTAGAGTCTTTCTCCCAAGTGGGGTTAAAGCCAGTTACATCCCATTAGATAGCAGTCTCATGGATAGGTCATGAATGTCCATAATTTCTGGCTAGTTGTTTTCTCTCTGTCAGAGTTACAATTCTCAAGATTTATGAGAATCTTTTTTCCCCCCATGCTGGGATATCGCCAGTTTCAACTTACTGGATTGCATTTTTTTCCTTTTACCACCCCCCCCTTTTTTATTTTATCTTTTCATGTATCTCTTGACCATCCTGTTTGATGTCCAAATTTTCTGTTTAGCTCTGGTCTTTTCATCAGAAATTTTTGGAATTCTTCCATTTTGTTAAATGTCCATCTTTTTCCCCTGGAAGAGAAGGCTCAGCTTTGCAGGAAAGTAGATTCTTGGCTGCATTCCAAGCTCCCTTGTTCTTCGAAATATCTCGTTCCAGGCCCTTTGATCCCTTAAGGTTGATGCAGCTAGGTCCTGCGTGATCCTTACTGTGGCTGCTTGATATTTAAATTGTTTCTTTCTGACTGCTTGCAGGATTTTCTCTTTTATCTGATAGTTCTGGAATTTGGCCATAACATTCCTTGGTGTTTTCATTTTAGGATCTTTTTCTGGTGGGGATCGATGTACTCTTTCAATAACTACTTTGCCCTCCGATGCCATGATAACAGGGCAGTTTTCCATCACTAGATCCTGTAATATTAAATCCAAGCTTTTTTTCTCCTCAACGTTTTCAGGAAGTCCTATAATTTTCAGGTTGCCCCTCCTCAATCTATTCTCGAGGTCAGTGGTTTTGTTGATGAGGTATTTTACATTTGCTTCTATTTTTTGATTTTGTTTAACTGACTCTTGCTGTCTCATGGAGTCACTAGTTTCTGTAGACTCCATTCTTTTTTGGGGGGAGGAGTTTTCTTCATTAACCTTTTGCAACTTCTTTTCCACTTGGTCAATTCTACTTTTGAAAGAGCTTTCCATTTGACCAATTGAGGTTTTGAGAAAATTAATTTCTTTTTACATTTGCTCCTTTGAGGATCTGAGAGAATCATTCTCATTTTGTAATTGTCTAATTGATGATCTGAGAGATTTATTCTCCTTTTGTATTTGTCCAATTGTACTTTCTAAGGTTTTGTTTTCTTGTTGCAAGGTATTAATTGTCTCTCCCAAATTTTTAAGCTCCTTCCTTATTGCTTCAAGGAAGTCTTTCTGTGCTGGAGACCAGATTGTATTCTCCTCAGAGGTTCCAGGTCTCTCTGAGTTAGGGTCTTTCCCTTCCAGGAATTTTTCTATGGATCCATCTTTTCGTTGACCCTTCTTCATTTTGCTAAGACCTTGAGTTGTGGGTGGGCTGGTTCACTGGGCCTTGGGATCACTAAATACTTTACTCACTGAGTGCAGTTTCTCTGGCTGGCCAGTAGGAGGTGTTGGTTGCTTTCTCTGGAGTGTCTGTGACCTTGGTTGAGGCCTTCTCCCTTTGCTTGAAGGGAGGGGTTGGAGCTATTGAATTACTTTGCCTTCAATCAATGGTGGGCTTTACCCTGGCCTAAGGTCATTCCTCAGGTGGGCTGGTTCTTCTGCTCACACACCTGGGCCTGAGGCAGAAGTAGTTTGCATTTTTTTATTTGGGAAGAGGCCTCAGCCAATGGAGGCTTGGCCTCAGAGTTCCTCAGACCCAAGGAGCCCAGGCATGGTGTCTGCAGGTCTCCTGTACCAGAACTTTCCCCCCAGCCCCATCCCCAAGCTCCAGGGGGACAGCACCAACACCAGTGCCTCTGCTGCCCCACCAACCCAAGCCTCTGTCATCCAGCACCACCGCTGATGCAGCAGGTCCAGCTCTCAGGCCCTCAGACTCCTCATTCCAATTCAGCTGTTAATCTGGCTGATCTGGGGCTGATCCTTCCTTTGAGCCCAGACTCAGCCACACGAATTCGGCCAAAGCTACTGCTGGAGACAAATCCTGAGGTAGATGTTCTTTATCCTGGCTTTTCTTTCTTTTTGTGGGTCGGATTTCTTTTAAGAGGTTTGTTTCATGTGATAGATGGGGAAGAGATCAGGAGATTTTAGAACTATGCCTGTCTTCTCTCCACTGTCTTGGCTGGAAGTGGATCACATTCTTTATTATAAGTCCATCATAGAAGTTACTTCCATATTTTTCCACAATTGCTGTTGCTGATTGTAAATCCCTCCATCCATTGCTCCTCATTACCATCTATTATATTTTCTCTCTCCTTTCATTCTGTTCCTCTTCTAAAATGTGCTGTGGGGCAGTTGATAGGTGCAGTGGACAGAGACTGGCCTGGGGTCAAAAGGCCCCAAACCTGCATCCCACTCCAGAGACCTAACAACCACCCAGCCCTGTGATCCTGGATAGACCATCCAATCCCACCATCTTGCAAAAAGTAAAAAAGAAAATGTGTTATATCTGACTATCCTCTCCTATGATCTACCCTCTTCTCTATCACCTTTATTCCCCTGTCCCCCTTCTCTCCTTTTTCTTCTAGATATCTATACCCTATTAATTATATATGCTGCTTCCTCTCTGAGACTTTTCCAATATGAATAAAGGCTCCCTCATTCCCCCTTGTTTTCCTCCCTTCCACTCTGTTGCAAAAGCTATTTCTTGACACTTTTACATAAAATATCTTAGCCTATTCTACCTCTCCTTTCTCTTACTCCCAGTACATTTCCCTTTCACCAATTGACTCTATTTTTTACCATATAATATATCTTCATATTCAGTTCTCTCCTGTGCCTCATCTATAAAGTCTCCTTCTACTTGCTCTATTAAATGAGGTTCATATGTGTATTATCAATATCATCTTTCCATGCAAGAATGCACGTGGTTCATCATCATCATTAAGACCTTCATAATTTACCCTTCTTGTCCACCCTCTCTATGCTTCCCCTTAATCCTGTACTTGAAGATCAAATTTTCTGTTCAGCTCTGGTCATTTCAACAGGAACATTTGAAATTCCCGTTTCATTGAAAGATCTTCTTTTCTCTTGGAAGAAGATGTTCAGTTTTGCTGGGTAGTTGATTCTTGGTTGCATTACAAGCTCTTTTGCCTCCTGGAATATTATATTCCAAGCCTTATGAGCACAACTCTGATTGTTTCTTGGAGTCTTTAGATGTAGAAGCTTGGACTTTTTTATTTTTCAGATTGCATATTCTGGTCCTCCATGGGACCAAGGTAACTGTCTATGGTCAGGTTCTTTTCTTGTTTACTCATTTACCCAACCTGTGCCTGTTTTTGGGGTGCTTTCTGAGTTTTTGAGTATTATTGGGGCACCCCTGAAAGGACCTCAGTGTGTGTGAGGCTCTTACTGCTCCCCTGCTCTGTTGAATGGCCACAAGTTCACCCCCTGGGGCCCCAGACTGTGACCCGAGTCTGAATGTGATCAAATCCCCAGGAGTCCTGTCCCAGGGACAGAGGACAGACCATGGCAGTCCCCTCCACTCCCTTACCTTTTTTGGGGTGAGTGGTCAGGGAGCAGCTACAGGGTGGCTCTTGCTGGGCGACTCCACAGGCCTGCTTCTGTATCCTAGGATCTGGACTGTGCTGAGGGTGCCATGCTGGCTTGGGCTTCCTGCTCGCTCTGGCAGAGGCCACCCTGCTGATATCCCAAATTCTGCTTGGCGCTCCCTGGGGTGGGAGATCAGGAAACTGGGGCTATTTCTGGGAGGCTGAAGCTCCTTTGCTCAGATGCTGCTGCCCTCCAACCCCATGGAACAGAGTCTTCCCACTATTTTCCAGGTTACCTTGGGCTGGAGAATTGAGACATTGGATCTTTCTGTGGGTTCTGTCTCTTGAACATTTACTTGGAGTCATAATTTTTATGTTTTTTGAATTATTTTGGATAGATTACCTAAGAGAGGCTGTTCTTCTGCCGCCATCTTGGCTCCATCTCTCTCTAGGCAACTCTTTAACACCAAACATATAAAATAAGTTTCTAGCCTGTGCCAATGAAGTCAAAGATTCAATATTTAACACTGTTAGCAATATTAAGTTCTCAAAGAAGACCGTATGTAACATCAGAGGTAATACCACATCAAGCAAATGAATTAGATTTGAGTGCGGGGGTGCCATGCTGTTACCAACCTCACTTTCTCTTCTAAAGCCATCTGGACCCAGTGGTCAGATTTGAATCCAGACAACTGGAGATGTCCCTGGATGTCAGGAGATCAGGTTTAAGTGACTTACCCAAGGTCATACAGCTAGTAAATGTCTAAGGCTTGATTCAAAGTCCTGTCCTTCCCACTCCAAGTCAATGCTCTAGCCACTGTACCACCTAGCATTATAGAAGTTAAGAAACTAAGATTCACATAGGGCTGGTCTACAGTGAAACACTTTGCATATGACACCCTACCCCCACTTCCTGACTTGAAGTACAGAAATCTGGTCCTACAGAAGGCTTACTAAGCTGAATCAAATCAGTCAGTAGTTGTTCACAGTCAGCTCTGGATCTGATACTATCTAGTGCTATGCTAATATCGTCAAAGACAAAGATTTTGTGCACTATATAATCTACTAGGGGAGAAAATACTTTAACAAGAAACAATTTGAAAATATTAGAAAAGAGTATATGACAAATATCATATAGAGGTCAATTTTGTTCTCTAGAATTTTTGAGAAGAGTTGAGGAAATTTAGGGCTGGTGTTTTCAGAAGAGTCTGTATTTGAAATATCCATAAAAGAAAGAGGTAGGATTGCAGTAGGTTAAGAGAGCAATAACTTGAGAAAAAGCACAGAGGTGGAAATTCCTTCCACTTTGATAGACAAGAATTCATGTGATAGGAAGGAGTTAGAGATAAACTTAAATAGGCAAAAAGGACCAGTAAGTAAAATAACTCATTTCAATTTAAAGAAATGGAGAAATTCCCCCAAATATTACATTAGCTCTCAATTTAAAGCACAAGTATGTCTAATTATGCTGGAGAGTTACATGTCATGATATCCTCAAAGAAGAAAGAAATCTTGTACCATCTTTTTGTTAAGTATTATATATATTCATAGCAAAAGTTACTACCAGAAATATGAATTTAAAAAAGTTAGAATTATAAAATTATCACTGGCAGCCAAGAACCAGTTTATCTTGAAATTCTTTTTTTTTCTTCTTATTTGAGGCATAGGGTTAAGAGTGACTTGCCCAAGATCACACAGCTAGGCAATTATTAAGGGTCTGAGGTTGGATTTAGACTCAGTTCCTCCTGTCTCCAGGGCCAGTGCTTTATCCACTTGCCCCACCTAGCTGTCCCCAAGAACACAGTTTAAGCAAAAGTTAAAGCATCAGAGCAAAGGAGAAAAATTAATGAATGAGTAAATGAATGAATGACTTCAGGATACTCAGATTAGAATCATGGGTAAAGTGCTTTAAGGAAACTCAGAAGCCATCCAATGCAACTTTTCTTCTTATAGATGAAGAAACTGTTTTGGTAGAGTTAAACGACTCATCTAAGGTCACAAAGGGAGTGTCAGACATGGGATTTTTAACCTACATCATCTGATTCCCATTATGATTATCATCTCCCTGGATTCTTCTGCCTCCTCTGACAACGGCTCACCTGTAGACACATACCCCTTTAGGTCTATTGTTGAGATAGCAGTCCTACATGAACAAGCTGGCATTTGACAGCTGCTTTCAAATTTTTAAAAAAATGAGTAGAAAAATATTTTGTCAGTTATGATTCCATTCTAAGAATTTTGCCTTGTTTCACCTTACAAAACTAGTGCACTTCATGAGTCACTTCCTCTGTGACAAAAAAAAAATGAGCTCTTGGGAAAGTTGTACGATGCTGGGAAACTCATTCATAGCAGGTTTCAACTTGAGATCAAATTGACTGCTTGATGATAAGCTCCTGGAGATGGTAGGGAGGGGGAGGGTTTAATGGTCATGAAAATACTGGCATAACCTTAGCTATTGCAGCACGAATAGATTTGCATGACTTTAATTATTTCCTTCTATGCAGGAGAGTTTATCAGCTCAAGCAGACCATATGGTGGAATGAATCCTTACATTGGAAAACAGAAGGAATTTTTTAAGTGTTGAGAAAGAGATAAAGCCAGCTAGCTGTAGACAGGAGGAACAAGACAGAAGGTCTGAAAGGTGAAGTTGGGCTAAGGCAAATAAATACCATTTCAGGACATTGCTGAAAATGGAATTAGAATTTTAAAAATCTACTTAACTTTTTGCCCCCATCAACTTATCTAGTAGGTCACTTTGAGTGTGTGTGTGTGTGTGTAAAAAAAATTTGGAGGAAAATATATATTACAATAAGAATTTATAACATAATTCTGTCTAATTATGGCTGATGTTTTGTACATGTTATGATATCCTAAAAGAGGAAAGAAATAAAACAACTTGTCTTCCTGTCAGGAAGGTGCAAACAGACTGGAAAAATTAGTGACAGTAGTTAGACAATGGGAGGTTGCCAAGGGGTGTGCAGCTCTGAAATGATCTTAGAACAAAAGAACACTTAAAAAATATGTATGAAGTTCTTCTGAAGTGGGATCTGAAAGGGGGAAAGCTTTGGGAATGCTCCCATCTTTCAGGCTTAATCAGAAATGAACTTTAATGAGGAAAACAGGACTGGCCTTTTTTAGAAAAATAATCATGGCTTTGAGTCAACCTCTCTTATAAATAGCTTCCCTGATTAGAGGAGAGACAGGTATTTGTCAGGCTTTTTGTAATTAGGAATTGAAAGGACTATGGAGCTCAACTGCATGGAAATAAAGAGTCAAGTTGAATATTCCATCTGCTTTCCCTTTATGGAATTCAGGTTTAGTCTCTCAGTAATCATTATTTTTCTTATTTTAAATAAATTTTGACTGAAATATTTTTTAAAATATTGATCAAATATTGACAGGTATCACCTATTTCTCATCTCTCCCATCGATCAACTTCCTAACACTAAACATATCAGAAAAGTTTCCAGCTTGCCCTTATAGAGGTCAGTGTGTCAATGAAGTCAAATGTCTGTTCCCTATCTCCATCAACATTGTAAAAGTTAAAGAACTGTGATTCATAGAATGCAACTTCATTATAAAATCAGCATTGTTGGTAAATATATTAAAAGGCATAACTATAAATATAGTATTCTACATCTTCTATCTTTTGCATGTTTGCAAAGGATTTAGAGGAGGATGTCTTCTCAGAAGTCTTTTTTAGAACCCAGCTTATTTGTTTATTTTTTAGTATCTTACAACATTTATTTTTTTTTAATTTTGAGGATGTTATGCTTGGATATATTATTTTCCTGACTCTGCTAACTGTACTTTAAATCCATTCGTGTAATCTAAGTTTTTCATTCTGTTCATTTAGGTAGAACAATAAGTTTAGTCTCACTTTCTTTGTTGTAAGAATTATTTCAAGTTCTTCCCTATCATTGAGAGAAAGGGTCTCTATAAATATTTTGGTGTTTATGGAGATATTCTGTTTATCAATAACACCTTTAGAGAACACACCTAACAGAAGAATTTGAGAGTAATTGGTGATATTTTTGTCTTGGGTTATGATAAGCCCTGTTCTACTATCTAAGTAACAAATAAATTGCTGAAAAGTTTTCATAGTCAAAAATGGAAAGATAATAATGGTACTTGTGAATTAGTTATTTAGTTGAATAAATTGTTATGAAAAAATGGAGATATCCAATAAATAAATTTTTGTAGTTTAGTCATTTGTCAGTTGTATCTGACTCCTCTTGACTCCATTTGGGCTGTTCCTGGAAAAGCTTAATGGAGTGTTTTGCCATTTCCTTCTGTAGCTCATTTTGCAGATAAGAAACTGAGGCAATCAAAGTTAAGTGATTTACCCAGGGTTACACATTAATAAGTGTCTTCTGGGGATGGATTTGAATTCATGAACATGAGTCTTCTTGATTCTAAGCCCAGTGTTTTATCTACTTAAAAGCCAAACTGCCTCTATTAAATCAACATGACATTTTAAAAACCAATTTTATTTGTAAAATGCCACCTTGCTTTCCAGATTGGTTGTATAAATTCCCAAAACAAACAAAAAAAGTGTATCTGCTTTTACCCAAACCCAACTACATTGACTTTTCCAATCTGTTGATATATTTTACAATCTGCATCTGATGTCATGCAAAACATCAATGTTGATTTAATTTGTTTCTCTTACTATTTATTATTAGAAACATTCTATCATTTGTTTTCTCTATAGTTTGTAATTTGGGGAGATAACTCATTATTCATATCTTTTTAAGACTGACCTTTTGCATAAATTTTATCATATGTATGCCTTTATATACATGTGTATAGTTTTCCTAAATCAAAGACTTCCCTTTCTCATATTAGATGTGATAATTTTGTTTATGATTTTTCAGTTTCATATAATCAGCATTAACTGTTTTATGTTTTGTTATTGCCTCTTAACATTTCCTATCCTGAACTTTGAAAACTATCTAATCTGGTTATATTCTCATTTTTATGCTTTGCTATTTAATATTCAGGTTGTGAAGCCATTTTGGATTTATTTTCAAATTTTATGGAAGACATTGATCTAAGGCTAATTTGTACTCGACTTTTTTCTAGTTTATCAGCAGCTGCTATCATATATGGTGTTCTTTCCTAAGTAACTCATGTTGTGAGATTCATTCAATAATATTATTAAGCCTCATTATTCCTTTCTTTTTTGAACCTCATTATTCATATTCTCTTAGTTGATTTACTATTTTTTATTTTTCAAATAAATAAGGGATGTTTTTGATTCATGCTTTATATTACAGTTTGAGATATGGAAGTACTATTTCCCATACATTTCTATTAAAATTTTAAGTATGAACTCCTCAAAGAAAAAGATACTCTAGCAGTAGAAATATGCAACTATTTCAAATGCAATACAAAACCTCTGTTTTTCTACATATTTGCTTATATATTCATTTTTGGTATGAATAGCTATATGGAAAAGTGACCTAACTTCCCATGCTGTGAACACTGCCAACTATTGAGAATTTACTCCTTCCATTTTCCCCAGTGAATTTTGTAATTATGTTTTTTTAGCTGCCTAAAGTGGGACCTATATTGGTATATACAAAATGTCTAAATTATTTTTGGTGGTATTTTTTATGATACGGCACATCCATGATCCCTGAATAGTCCTTTTTTTGAGCTTTTTCTTTATTTAAGGAACATAGAATAATGGAATCAAGACAAGTATTAAGTTTTATTTTTTTTTGGTTTAAAGTGTCCCTGAAATTTTAATGCATTTTATAATTATTTTTAATTGAATTTCCTTTTTATTTTTGACTATTAGATTTTATTGTTATTATATGAACATGCTTTTGATTTGTGTGGGTTTATTTTGTAGTCTACAACTTACTAAAGCTATTAATTATCTCAGTTTGTATCTGATGATTTTCTAGAATTTTCAAAGCATCATGTCATTAGTTAATGGGGATTATTTTATGTTAACTTAACCTGTCTTTTCACTTCTAAGTCATTTTTCTTCTATTATTGTTATTACTAGTATTTCTAGAACAATACAATACCAAATAACAGTCAGGATAGAAATGAGACTTTATTTGTTTCTAAATTTATTGGTGCAGTTTCTAGTATATCCTCATAGCATATTGTATTTCTTTTAGGTTATCAAGAATAAGATTCTTCTGTACTGAATTGATTTTCTGGATTCTTTTTTTTAATTTGTGAATAAATATTTATAACTTTTGTTAATCCTTTCAAAGAACCAGGTTTAAATTTTGTCATTTAGTCTAGTCTTTTTGGTTTCAAGTTTATCTATTTGTGCTCCACTTTGTAAAATTTCTTGCTTTGTGCTTCTTTTTTCTAATTTGTTGAGTTTTTATATTAAATACATACTCAGTTCCTTAATCTCTTTTCTATTTTCTTAATGTTTATTGTTAAGATATATTATTTACTTCATGGGATACTTTTTTGCTGCACTCAAGAAATATTAATAACATAATATCCATTCTTATCACTCTTTCATGTAAATATAATTTTTTTTCTGATTTATTGTTTTATTTACTAAATTTTTAAAAGATTTTTTTATTAATTCTCAATTAAAGATTGTACCTTTTGTTTGTATTCCTTGAATGGTTATTTTTAATTATGTTGTATTGTCTTAGAGGTATTAATATTTTATCTTTATCCTTTTTATTTCTAATTTGTGCTCCAAAGTCTGGTGAATTCTGGTAGTTTCCTGTGGGAACTATAGTATCTGCAGAAACACTTACAAGATTGCATCTCCAAATGCCATAGTTTTTTTGGACAATGATTATGGTAACTGAGAATGTTGATGAACATTGGTTCAGAAGGTCATTAATATTTAAAAATTTATTGACCTAAATTATCCTCTCCATAGTTGACATTGGATATGGCAAGGAATGTTAGGTTACTTTTCCACATAGCTATACATACCATAAGCAAAAATGAACATATAAACAAATACATTAAAAAGTCTCAAATTGTATATTGTATTGTTGCATATTTGTATTGTTAGAATATCTTTTTGTTTGAAGAGTTCATATTCAAAATTATCATTAAGAATTATTTCATAATAAAAAAGTTAAATGTTATTGCTCTACACTTTCCTTTTGCTGTAACACCTCTTTTTGCTTTTCACATTCTACCATATTTATATATGTGGAATATCCACTTTATACTCTCAGGAGATTATAAGTACAATGAAGGAAGGGATCTTCATATTTTCTCTTTTTAAAACTCCATCTACTAACACAATGAATTCTGTGTGTATAGGTGTGTATATGTGTCTCCTCCCCCCTTTTCCTTTTGTTCTATCTTTATTTTAAAAAAATCTTTCTCTTTTACTATTCTCCCCAAAGAGCAACAGTGAAAACAATAAAAACCTTCACCACAACCAAACAAATTCCAATATTGGCCATATTCAAACATGTAAATTTCTTTCTCTATTTTTTTTAGTTCATTACCTTTCTCGCAGCTGAAACAGCAATTGATTCATCTTCAGTCTTTTCAACTTGTATTTTATCATTAAGCAAAGCACAATTCTAAAATCTCTTTTTTATACTCTACAAAGGTATTGGGCTGCAAATTATTCTAATTCTACTGACTTCATTTTGAATCTGATCAAATGGATTTATTCAGTTTCATCTGAATACCTGCATTTAAAATCATTTTTAATGCTGTCATATTCTATTGACTTTATATGCTGCAATTTGTTTAGTCATTCATAATTAGGTGGGCACTCTTAAGTTTCAATTTTAAGCAACTAAGAAAGAGCTATTTTGAATACTTTTGTATTTTTCCCTTCCTTTCTATGATATTTTAAGGGATATAAGTATATGAATAGCAAAATCAGATCAAATAGTAGATATAGTTTAGTAATTTATGAGATATAATTCTCTATTATTATATACAAATTCACACACAATGATTTTGATAATAATATTAATATTGGGCATTTACAAAGCATTTGTTATATGATGCTGCTGCTGCTATTTGTCCTACATTGTTGAAGAAAATAATAACATCAGGGAGGTGATGCCATGACAAACACATGAATTGGATTTTGAGTGTGGGGGGGAGTGCTAAGTCACCAGCCCCACTTTCTCCTGCAGAGTCATCTTGATCCAGTGGCCAGACATGAAGGATGACTGGAGATGACCCTGGATGCAAGGCAATAAATGAATTTCCCAAGGTCACATGGCTGGTAATGGTCAAGTGTCTGAGGCGGTATTCAAATTCCCATCTTTCTGACTCCAAAGCCAGTGCTCTATCTGCTGTGCCATCTAGTTGCCCCATATATCACATATCTTGTACCAGAAGACTTGTAATTCAATAAGTAATTCATAAAATAAAGAATAAATCATATCTTTGAAGAATCATTTTTGGGTCCTTTTAGCCCAGACTTTATTTCTGTATAAATGTTGATGTGTGCAACTGAAAAAGGCTACAGAGAGCATATAGACTATAACTGGTACAAGATCTATGACATCACCTAGTCCATTAAAGTACCACTATGGTCTTGCCTTTTGCAAATTGAGTTATCATAAGCAAATCATTCTTGAGCTTTCATATGACATTGCATCATTTTGCAAAATAGAGATCAGGATACTACTTTTACTATTTATCTCCACAAAATTGTTAATGGGAAAAATAGTTTTCTTCAAAAGTTAAAATCCTATAGGAATGTAGCATATCATACTTTTGAACATTAGAAATGGAGATAATTTTATCAATAAAATTGATAGTATAAAAGATTTCCTATTAATCCTAATTCCCCATGCTGAAAAATTACTAATTTGTAAAAATGTCTATCAAAATATGTATGTAAAATGCTAACCTGACTGTTCGCTGCATGAGGGGAGGGGGGTTGGAAGAGAAGGTGGAGGGAAATTTTGTAAGTTGGAAATATGCATGTGTGTATGGATGAACATAAATAAATGAATTAATAAAAAGATAAAAGATACCCTATCACTGCATTATAAGGACAGATTGGTCTGTACACTAAACCTGAGGGTTTTAGAAGCTTCAGCAGACTACTTAAAGGGTCTATTACACAAAAACTATATTATTAAGAATCCCTGTGGTAGGTCATTTGTAAATGTATTTTCTTTTGCTTTTCTAAATAATCAATGCAAAATTGATCAATAGCAAAATTAGTATTTTAGATCCTTGATTTATCACCAGAATACTTATGTATGAAATAATCAACAAAACTTGTTAAAGAAAAACTCCTTTTTAAATGAAACTTGTTATTTTAAAAAAAACTATTTAAAAATTAAATTTTTAATAAGCAATAATTTATTGTTTCATCCTATCTCCCATTGACAAAAAAGACAAATGAAACCCCTTTGATGCATATTCATAGTTCTGACTTTGGACTAAAAATATAGATCTCAGTCCACATTGCAAATCCATCAGCTCTATATCAGTGAGTAACATGTTTTATCATGAGTCTTCTGGAATCACTGTCAGTCATTTCAGTGATCTGATTTCTTAACTCCCTCAAGGTGACTACATTACATTTCCTAAGAAATAATTTGCTCTTACTAATATTGTTATTTCTTGGATGGGATTAAACATTGTTAATTTTCCTTATACCCTTTTCTTGCTATCACTGATTTTTTTAAACTCTAAGGGATAGAAGCCCTAAAGTGATATTCAAAAGTTAATGTTGGGGCAGCTAGGTGGCACAGTGGATAAAGCACAGTGGATAAAGTAGATAAAGGCCATGGAGTCAGGAGTACCTGGGTTCAAATCTGGTCTCACTTAATAATTGCCTAGCTTTGTGGCCTTGGGCAAGGCACTTAACCCTGTTTGCCTTGCAAAAACTAAAAAAAACAAAAAAAAGTTGATGTTAGGTGTAAGACTTCCAGAGTTAACTGAAAGGGGCTGTTCCATGTAGTTTTCCAGAAATCCCTTCCTGATCTTCAAAAATTGCTTCCTATATCAGTCTAGACAGGAAAGGTAATAAAAAGAAATGTTTTTATTGCTCTGGACTTTATGGAACTACTAAAAGGAGGCTTAAAAATTAGTCTGGGTCATATTGTTTGATGATTTTTTTGTAGACATATTGATACATAGGCTTGGGAGCAAAGGATAGAAAAAGTAACTAAGGAAAAAGAGAAAAATCATAGCATAAAGGATTAGTTTGAAGTTGGCAAGATAGCTTCCTATACTTTTAAGACTTGTATATTTTCCTATTTATATCTATAACTAATCTGTAATCATTCAAAGGTGATTACTCAAAGGTAAACCCAAGAAAATTCACAAAAGCAAATATTACAGATATTAAACCTTAAAAATTTCAAGGAAATATCCCTATCACAATACAATTTCTCAATTTAATATTTTGTTATGTGCAATATTCTTTGGATGTATACCTATATACACCCAGAGACATATATATGTATATACATATAAATATATATATACATATATATGTATATATGTACAAACACACACATTTATAAACTTAACTGATATCTTACTCTGCTATATGGACATGCATACAGTATGAACATTCATATTTTTTAGAAATTTGAAGGGGAAAATAGAAAAAAGTTACTGTATTATAATCATAAAGGGCCAAAAACAAATACTAGACTTTTATTTTAATGATCACAGACGGCATGGCATAGTTGGCTTCCTGACTTATATCCATCTGAAATAAAGCTTTTAAGTTTGCAGAGTTCTTTTATTATTTCTCATTGGTATTCTTTTTTTTTTGGAGACCTTTAAAATAATGGAAATAAACAACAGAACTTTAACCAGTAAATATTTCTGTCCAAGGCAAGCTACTCAAAATTTACCAATTGCAGTCACTGTGTATCATGCCCAAGGAAAGCATTATGAAACATGCACAAATGCAAGTAATTTAATTCATAATAAAATATAATATAATATGTAATATAGGTAAATTTAATCAAGAGAGAGAGGAAGTATTAGTTACCATGGCAATTTTACTCTGATGATGTGCTTGCTTAATTTTGATGTTCTGAGTAAAAGCTTCAGTTACTTGCCTACTCTTCTCCATTTCTGTTGAAGGCATCACCATTATTTCAGTTTCTCAGATTTATAACTATGGTGTTAGCATCAATTCCCTACCCTTTCTTACTATTCATAGCCAACAATTAGCATATATTGTTGTGTGCAGATTTGCAATATTTATTTAATATCCCCCCCCTCCTTTTTTAACTCATCCAGCTCCACCCTTAGTTCAGGACCTCAACTATAGTATTGAAATAGAATTTTAATTGATCTCTCTACCTCAAATCAACCTCTTCTTTGATCTATTCTTGATACAGCTGAAAACATTCCTTTTATCCTAATTCAGTAGACTTCAGTAGCCTACTATTGATTCTAAAATCAAACATAAGCTTCTTAGTCTAGCTTTGAAAGCTCTTCACAACTTGGCTTCAGCTATTTATTTCAGCTCTATTGAACATTACACGGAAAGACCTAGGTGAAATACTAGATGGATTGCTGGACTTGGAGTCAATGTAGTTTCAGAAGTATACAGTCTTTGTAACTTTAGACAAGTCACTGGACCTTTGTCTGCCTCAGTTTCCTTAAATAAGACTGAAAATTGTATTTACCTCCCAGGGTGGTTATAAGGCTCAGAGGAAATAATGTTTATAAATCCTAAGCAATGTGCCTAGATCAAGAGCAGTTATTAAATATATCTCTCTTTTCTGGAATGGGTGTTCTCTCATCTCTGCCTCATAGAATCTTTTTCTTTAACATGTAGTGGAAGATCCCCTCAACTGTTCATGACATCATGTCATTCCTTGCAATCTTGTAATTAACTGAATAGTTTTGATTTGTACAGATTACCTTTATATTTATTCTCTTTTTTGTTGACATTTTCAGGAATGTCTGACTCTTTGTAACCCTGTTTGGGTTTTTCTTGGCAGAGTGGTTTGCCATTTTCTTCTCCAGTTTACAGATGAGGAAACTGAGGCAAATAGGATTAAGTGACTTTGAACAGGGTTACATAGCTAGTAGGTATCTAAGGCTGAATTTGAACTCATGAATAGGAATCTTCCTGACTCTAGGCTGGCACTTTATCCACTGTATCACACTACCTACTTTAAATTTGTTCAGTGATTTCTCAGTGCCAATTAACCTGACATTAAAAAATGTTTGAGGTGCAACTAGGTGGTACTGTGGATAGAGCACTAGAGAAAGGTTGAGTGACACTGGTCAGGACTCTTGGTTTTTTAATTTTAATTTTAATTTCCAAATACATGCAAAGTTAGTTTTCAACATTCATCCATTTGCATGGTTATGAGTTCCACATTTTTCTGCCACCCTTCCTTTCCTCTTTTCCCCATGCCAGCAAGATGTAAATGTTTTACATGTACAATTGGTACAATTGTGTCTAATATATTTCCATATTAGTCATTTTCCAAAAGAGGATTTAGAACTAAGGGGAAAAAAACTTGTGAAGGAAGAAAAAAAGATTTTTTTTTAAAGTGAACATATGCTTTGCTCTACATTCAGACTCCATTGTTTTTGTTTGTTTATTTTTTTCTTTCTTTCTGGATGTGGATGTCATTTCCCATAACAGGTCCCTCAGGGTTGTCTTTGATCACTGATCTATTGAGAATAACTGCATTCATCAGAGTTGATCCCCATCTCACAAGACTGCTATTAATGTTCACTCAGCATCATGTCTATGCAAGTCTTTCCAGGCTTTTCTAAAATCGGACCATCAGGATTTTTTAGAGAACAATGGTACTCGATAACATTCATTTTATTTATTTATTTATTTTAGAATTTATTTAAGGGGCAATAGGGTAAAGTGATTTGCCCAAGGTCACACAGCTAGGCAATTATTAAGTGTCTGAGGATGGAATTGAATTCAGGTCCTCCTGACTCCAGGACTAGTGCTCTATTCACTTCACCACCTAGTTGCCCCAGTAACATTCATGTTTAATAGCTTATTCAGTCATTCCCCAATTGATGGATATTCCCTCAATTTGAAAGTATTTACCACCACATAAAAAGCTGCTATAAATATGTTAGTATGAATAGATCTTTCCATTTTTCATGATAAAGACCTGGTGGTGTTATTGCTAGATCTAAGGGTATGTACAGTTTCATTGCCCTTTAGGCATAGTTCCAATTGTTCTCCAGAAAGTTTGGATCAGTTCATAACTTCACCAAAAGTGCATTAATGCCCAAGTTTTTCCACATCCTTTCCATCATTAATCATGTCCTTTTTGTGTCATCTCAGCCAAACTGATAGGTGTGAGCTAGTATCTCAGGGTTCTTTTAATTTGCCTTTTTTCTCATCAATAATGATTTGGAGCATTTTTTAATTTCTCAGCTTCTGGTCCATTTATTATCATGTTACTAAACTGTTAACTTTAATTTTCACATTGCTTTGTTTTTTGAAGGAATTTTTAAAATAGATTAGACTTTTTCTTTTTATTGATATTTTATTTTTCCAAACATGTTATGAAAATTTTTCAACATTCAATCCCTTTGCCTGTATATATATACATATATATATTTATATTTAAGTTACAAGATTTCCCTCCACCCTTCCTTCCTAGCTCCCTCCCCTCAGTGGTAAACAGAGAGGTTAATATTGTACATGGATATTTGTGTTAAACATGTTTACAGATTAATTATTTTCAATATGAGGAATAAAGATTAAAGGAAAGAAATACATGAGATATTTTTTTAAAAAGCGAATGTAGTGTTCATCAGATTCTGAAAGATTTTTTGTTTGTTTTGTTTTGTTTTTCTTACTCTGGATGGGTATAGAACTGTCCATCGCTGATCTAATAGGGTTGTCCTAGCTTTCTGAACTGCTGAGAGGAGCTGCTTCCATTACAGTTGATCATCTCACAGTGTTGTTAATGTGTACATTGTTCCCTTGGTTCTACTACCTTTGCTTAGCATCAGATCCTATAATTCATTCCATGCTTCTCTAGAATGTGGCCATTTATACTTTTTTATAGAAAAATAGTATTCCATAATATTCATGTACTATAACTTGTTTAGTCATTTCCCAGTCGATGGGCATCCCCTCAGTTTCCAATTCTTTGCCACTACAAAAAGGGCTGCTATGAATATTTTGGAACATGTAGGACTTTTTCCATTTTTTACAGTTTCTTCTGGATATGGTCCTAGAACTGGAATTGCTGGGTCAAAGGGTATGAACAGTCTTATTGCTCTTTGGGCATAGTTCCATGTTGCTCTTCAGAATGGTTGAATCCATTCACAACTCCACCAGCAATGCATCACTGTCCCAGCATTGATCATCTGCCCTTTTTCTCATCTGGGCTAATCTAATAGGTGTGAGATGATACCTCATTGCTGTTTTAATTTGCATTTCTCTAATCAATAGTGCTTTGGAGCATTTTTTCATATGCTTATATATGGCTTTAATTTCTTCATTTGAAAACTGTTCATATGTTTTTGCCCTTTTATCAGTTGGGGAATGACTTGTAACCTTATGAATTTGATGCTGTTCTCTGTATATTTTAGAAATGAGACCTTGGGGCGGCTAGGTGGCATGGTGGATAGAGCACCGACACTGGAGTCAGGAGTACCTGAGTTCAAATCCAACCTCAGACACTTAATAATTACCTAGCTGTGTGGCATTGGACAAGCCACCTAACCCCATTTACCTTGCAAAAACCTAAAAAAAATGAGACTTCTATCAGAACTACTTGTGAAGATTGTTTCTTAGCTTTCTGCTTTCCTTCTTGTTTTGGCAGCATTGATTTTATTAGTGCAAAAACTTTTTAACTTAATATAGTCAAAATCATTCATTTTGCAGTTTAATAATGAACTTTATTTCTTGTTTGGTCATAAATTGAATGATATAGATAGCTTTAATTTCTTCCTCTGCCTTTCTTAAACTTTGAACATTTAACTTGTATTCTTATAAATTCAACTCTGATTTCTCTATATTTACAAATGAGTACTTTATTAGAGTCCTTTATTAGATTAGTTAGATTAAAATTGTTTTCTGTTTCTACATTTCTTCTAATCTTATTTGCATTGGTTTTAATTGTAAAAAACCTTTTTCATTTAATGTAATTGAAATCATCCATTCTACAGATTATAATGTTCTCTATAACGTTATTTGATCATAGTTCTGACAGATAGATACTATTTTGAGTTCTCCTCATTGGCTTATATTACCACCATGTATGTCAAAATCCTATACCCATTTTGAACTTATCTTGGTATAGGGTGGGAGATGTTGGTTTATGCCTAGTTTTTGCTCTATTATTTTTCATTTTTTCCCAGCAGTTTTTGTCAAATAGTCCTTATCCCAGAATTCTTATCCAGATGCTAGATTCCTTTGGGCTTATCAAACAGTAGAATACTGTGATAGTTTACTTCTAATTCTTCTGTACCTAATCTATTCTATTCTACTGCTCCTGGGAAAATCTAAATCCCAAAACCTTCAAAAAAAAACCCAAAAGCAAACCCTTCCAAAATCTTAATGAGAAATTTGAGAGAAAAGGAGAGGATTCAATTTTGATACATTGCTAAGTAAACCAATCCTGGATTAAATTCCCTAATGTAAAATTAAAGTGCAGAATGATGATTGAAATCATGGAACAGGTAATAAAAAATAGTTAGAGAAGGAATACAAAACATACATTTTTTGACTTCACAAAAGTTACTAAGTCTGGTCCCACCTTTAAACCTTAGTTATTTTTTACTCTAATAATTTATAGAGCTGTTCTTCATGTTCTCTGGGGTCAAGATCTCCTCATCTCCCCAAGACTTACTCTTTTTATAAGTTCAATATATTTTAATGAGTCAGGGTAATCCTCGTTTTGTTATTTTCCAGTGGTTTCCAACTCTTTGTTACCCCATTTGGGTTTTTCTTGTCAAACATACTGGAGTGGTTTGCCATTTCCTTCTCCAACTCATTTTATAGACAAGGAAGTGAGACAAATAAAGCTGCATTACTTGCCCAATATCACACAGCTAATAAGTGTCTGATGGCAGATTTGAACTCAGGAAGCTGAATCTTCCTGACTTCAGGCATGGCACTCTCCACTGTCTAGCTGTCTAGACCTAAAAAGCAATTAAAACTGCTATTTCCCAATATTCATAGCAAATATTCAACTGTTGAGCAAGTTTCTATTTTACTCCCTCAGAGAATTCCAAAAACATTATGACTATATTTGCAACTTGTCCTCACTATCTTTTTAACAGTAAGTCTCTGCTTTTGAAGAATGAACAGGTGATATGGGAAGGAATGTAAAATATGGTATTAATTAGTTCTATTAGGAAAGATAAACTTTGGCATATTTAACAATCTAATTATGATAATGAATTACTGTATTATGGCTATTAGACTAATGGACTTTTGTCAGTCACAAAGAGAGTGTTACTGTTTTAGAAAAGACATTAGATGTCAAAAGTGCACGATTGAAGATAGGGATGAACACTAAAAACCAATTTTTCAATTCAATGTATAGAAAAATGCACTTCTGTGGAGATTTTTATTTCCTCTAGAGAAGGAAAGGAGCAGAAGAAAAGTTAAAGGATAAGGATTTGGACTGGACTAATGCTTTCATAGGTATCAAAATTCCCATTATGACTAAATTCCCTATTACAATATGGATCAAAATCTGCTTTAAACCTTATAATATTAAAGAACCACCAAAAGTTGTGCAAGTCACATGACTTTTACATGGCTACAAAGTCCATATTTGTCAGATTCCCTGGGTCACATTGCCATACAAGGTAGATCTTACTACAGTGAATTTCCCATGAATGACATAATAGATGTCATCAGAGTAATGTATGACTAGGAAAAAAATATGAAGAAAATGAATAGAATAAAAGACCATAGCAGAAGAGGAGGATGGCTTACTTTTATCCGATGCAGTTCCAAAGATTTTGAGGAAGACTTCTAATATGTTGAATGAACCCTTTAAGGTCGATTTACAATAGATGATACTTTCAATCCATATTAGAATGGACTGATGAGAAAGAGCTCAATGAGTCATTAAAATATTGATAATTTTGGATAGGGGGAATGAGAAATATGGTTGGGAAAGCATTATCTGTAAGGAGATATGGCATTGAAAAGACTGAGGTAGTAAGACATATTATCCAAAGATTTTCACAGTATCAAATCTTTATCAGCTTTGTACATAAAACACTAACACTCTACAATTCAGTCCAACAGACTAGGAGTCTTCTATTTATGAGACATTTTGTGAGAAAATTGGAATTTAACAACAACAAAAACCTTTCTTTATCCTTTACTTCTGTGATAACTTGTACTTCCCCAAGCATTCCAAGAGAAGGATGTACTAATTCCATTCAGTTCTATTTCTTTTTCTTTGATAGACTCTTATAGATCAATCAGTAGACAATTTAAAAGAGCTCTTTCTTTTTTATTATTTATTTATTTTAATTTTGGATTTTGCGAGGCAATGGGGTTAAGTGACTTGCCCAAGATCTCAGAACTAGTTTATTATTAGTATCTGAGACTGGATTTGAAGTCTGGTCCTCCTGACTCCAGGTCCAGTGTTCCATCCACTGCCCTACCTAGTTGCTCCTCAAATAGCTCTTTCTTAATCTAATATAATCATCACTTCACCTCTCAAGATGGAAATCACTGTTTAAAAATCCTAAAATTATCAATAAAGGTACGGAAATCTATTATAACAATTGAATGAAATGTTGATTTTTTTTTACTTTTCCTGATTGATATTTTATTTTATTTTTCCATTTACATGTCATGAAAGCTTTTCAACATTCATCTACTTTATATTTATAAATTGCACAATTTTCTTTCACCCTCCCTTCCCCCCACCCCACCCAGTAGCAACGAACAGTCTAGTGAATGTTGTGCATGCACATTAGTGTTTACCATGTTTACATATTAGTCATTTTGGTGGGGTCTGTAGCTTTAATGTCTAGTCCTCTTTGCTAGAAACATCATGTATGACTGAATAGCTATATTTATGCATGTTTATATGCACATATAGAAACAATCCACACTATATAACTATACACACTTGAATATGTTGTATAGAAACGTATTCTATGCAACCAATCATATGTAATTGTTATGTTTTGTCTTTTATTAATGCCAATGTTGTGGCTGGTCTAGAAAAACTTGACAGCCAAGACTAACATCAGATCAAGTGGGAAAATTTAAAATAAATAATGAATGCTCCAACACCACATAATTTTGAGAAACAGCAGCTTCTGGCACATTCACTTTGACTGCAAGCATTAGAGATTACATATTATTCAGTACAAAAGTGTTGATTTCAAAGTAAAAAGACTCCGCACAGAGGTTTCTAGGATTTATTATAAATTTAGAAAGTACTCCATGATATAGAATTCATTTTAGATCATATCATAAAAAAGTTTTAAATCAAAGGCGTGTAGAAAGAAAGCACTGAGTGTATTTGACCAATTTGTACAGTTTTTATAAGTGAAAGAAAAATATTCAATAAGTCTGCTTTGGTGATTATTATAAAATTGTACATGTATTCTATAACACAAATAAATAATTTCATATAAATTTATATTAATTATTAATATAAATTGATGTCAGTACCATAAATACAAATTTATACTGATAAAATAATTTTAAAATATTATTAATACATTTACTGTATAATACTTTCCTCAACTATATGTTAATGTACTTTTAACATTTTTTATAGTTTTGAATTCCAAATTCTATTACTTCTTCTCTCCCTATCCTACCTACTCCATGAGACAATAAGCAATCAGATACAGTTTATACACATGCAATCATGTAAAATATTTTCACATTAGTCATTTTGCACAAGAAAATTTGAATAAAAGAAAAAGTTTGAAAGAAAAAAGTGGAAAAGAACACATTTCAGTCAGTATTCAAACAGCATCAGTTCTTTCTCTGGAGGTGGATTATGTTGGATTATTGTATTACTGAGAATAGTTAATTCATTCACAGTTCTTCATTGTACAATATTGCTATTTCTGTGTGCAATGTTCTCCTAGTTCTGATCATTTTGTTTTGTATCAGTTCATGTAAATCCAGGTTTTTTTGAAAAGACTCTGTTATCATTTATAGCATAATAATATTTCATCACAATTACATGCCACAATTTGCTTAGCCATTCTCCAATTGATGGAAATTCCTTTGATTTCCAATTCTTAGTACCCACAAAAGAGCTGATATATATATATATATATATATATATATATATATATATATACATATATGTATGTATGCTCATACAGACATTCTTTTCACTCATCATGAAAAATGCTAACTATATCCAGTGAAAGAATTATATAGTGTCAATGCACACTGATGCATAACATTTTTCACTTTTTAGGTGCCCCCCCACTTTGTTCTGTTTCTTCTTTCACAGCATGAGTAACATGGAAACATGTTTAATATAACTGGATATGCATAACCTATATCAGAATGATTATTATTTTGATAAGGGTGGGAGAAAGCTGAGAAGAAGAAAAAACTAGGACACAAAATCTTTAAAAACAGGAATGTTGAAAAAAGTCTTTACATATGACTGGAAAAAGCAAATACTATTGAAATAAAAATATATTAATAAATATATAAATAGCTTCTCTTAGCCCACCTTTATGTCTTTGGAATGTAGATCTAGGAATGATATTGTTGGATCAAAGGATATGAACAGTCTTATTACCTTTTGGGCATAGTTTCAAATTGTTCTCCAAAATAGTTGCTATATAAGTCTCCCCAAATCTTCTCTGATGATTATCATTTTTCTTTATTGTCATTTCAGTCAATCTGATAGGTGTGAGATGGTAACTCAGAATTGTTTTAATTGACACTTCTCTAATCAATAGTTATTTGGAGTATTGTTCCATATAATTATAAGTATGTTTGATTTCTTTGTCTGAAACTTCCTCTTTATACCAGATTTTTAAATATAATTTATATATTCATCAATTGGGGAGTGTGCCTTTTATTTTTATAAACTTCACTAAGTTCACTATAAATTCAAGAAATAAGGCCCTTGTTAGAGACAGTTGTTGCAAAATTCCCACCCTTCTGTTTTAAACAAAATATTACATTGGTTATGGTTTTTTTAAATTTGTTTTTCTTTCTTTTTAAAATGTATTTTCATCCATTTGTACATTGTTATTTCCAAGTTACTAAGTTTCCCTCCACCCTCCCTTAATACACCCTTCCCCTCAATTGGGAATGGTCAGGGTAACATTTTACATATATATATTTTGTTAAACATATTTACAAATTAATAGTTTTTGGCAAGAGGAAATAGGATTAAGGAAAAGAGATACATAAGAAATAATTTACATAATGTGCTTATCAGATTCAGTAGGGGTGTTTTTTTCCTGTGTATTTTGTTTTGTTTTGTTTTTCTTCCTCTGGTTGGGGATCATATAGTCCATAATCTATCAAATACAGTTGTCCTAGCTCTTTGGACTGTTGAGAGGGGTCTCATAATGTTGACGTGTAAATTGTTCTCTTGGTTCTACTCCATTCACTCAGCATCAGATCCTGTAGGTCATTCAATGCTTCTCTAGAGTCTGACCATTTATTGTTTCTTATAGAACAATAGCATTCCATAATATTCATGCACGATAACTTGTTTAGCCATTCCCCAATTGATGGACATCCCCTCAATTTCCAATTCTTTGACACTACAAAAAAAGATGCTATGGATATTTTGGAACATGTAGGACTTTTTTCATATTTTTACAAGTTCTTCTAGTTATAATCCTAGAATTAGAATTACTGGGTAAAAGGGTATGAACAATTTTATTGCACTTCGAGGATAGTTCCATTTTGTCTTCTAGAAAGGTTGGATCCATTCACAACTCCATCAGCAATGCATTAATGTCCCAATCCTCCCACAACCTCTCCAATATTGATCATCATCCCTTTTTTAATCTAATAGGTGTGAGATGATACCTCATTGTTGTTTTAATTTGCATTTCTCTAATCAATAGTGTTTTGGAGCATTTTTCCATATGCTTATATATTGCTTTAATTTCTTCATTTCAAAACTGTCTGTACATATTCTTCGACCATATGTCAATTGGGGAAATGATTTGTGACCTTATACATTTGATGCAATTCGCTATATGTTTTAGAAATGGGACCTTTATCAGAACTCATGGTTGTAAAGCCTGTTTCTCAGTTTTCTATTTTTCTTCTAATTTTGGCAACATTGATTTTATTAGTGCAAAACCTTTTTTAATTTAATGAAGTCAGAATCATTCATTTTGCAGTTTATAATGTGCTCTAATTCTTATTTGGTCACAAATTTATCTCTTTTCCATAATTTAGATACATAGAATTTTTTGTCTATTAATTTAACTATGGTATTGCTCTTTATGTCTAAATTCTGTGCCCTTTTTGACCTAATTTTGGTATAGGGTGTGAGATATGTATCTATGCCTAGTTTTTGCCAAATGGTTTTCCAATTTTCCCAACAATTGATGTCAAATAGTGAGTTTTCATCCCAGAAGCTGATGCCTTTGGGTTTGTCAAATAGTAGCTTGCTATAGTTGTTTACTGTTTTCTTTTGAACCTCTCCTAACCCACTTTTATCCACCATCCTATTTCTTAACCAGTTCCAGGCACTTTTGATGACTGCTGCTTTGTAGTATAGCTTTAGATCTGGTAGAGCTAGGTCACTTTCCTTTACATTTTTTAATCATCAGTTCCCTTGCTATACTTGCCCTTTTGTTGCTCCAGATGAATTTTGTTACCATTTTTTCTAGCTCAGTAAAGTATTTATTTGGTAGTTTGATTGGTATGACACCAAATAAGTAATTTAATTTGGGTAGAATTGTTATTTATATTATATTATCTCAACCTAACCATGAACATTTGACATTTATCCAATTATTTAGATCTTACTTTATTTGGGTGAGAAATGCTTTATAATTGTGCTCATACAATTTCTGGGTTTGTCTTGGTTGGTAAACTCCCAAGTATTTAATGTTGTCTACAGTTATTTTATTTCATTATTATTATTTTTTTAAAGATTTTGCAAGGCAATGGGGTTAAGTGACTTGCCCAAGATCACACAGCTAGGTTATTATTAAGTGTCTGAAGACAGATTTGAACTCAAGTCCTGACTCCAGGGCTGGTGTTCTATCCACTGTGCCACCTAGCTGCCCCATACAGTTATTTTAAATGGAATTTCTCTGTCTATCTCCTGTTCTTGGTGTTTGTTGTTCATATATTGAAATGATGATGATTTATGTGGGTTCATTTTATATCCTGCTACTTTTTGAAGCTCTTTGATGAGCTTTTGTATTTGAGTCCAATTTACAGATGTTTTGATACTTTTCCTGTGAGCGAGGTTTCACGGGTTTCTTCTTCTGACATGGCATTGCTGTCTTCTTTATCTGTGAAGTTGTTTTCTACAGTGAGCGAGCTTTTAACTTTTTAGTTCATCTTTGTTGTTGTAGTTCTGCTGCTCTTGGGGCATATGGAGTATGGATCCAAGCTTTAATTTTGCTGGGGCTGAGGTCTGCTTGGCTCCTTCTTGGCCAAGTTGTTGCCTATGCAGTCCAGGCCTTGCCTTTGCAGAGTTTTTTTCCCCCCACCTTTATATTCAGGCTCTCACTTAACAGGATTGTTCCCAACCCAGTCCTGTCTTTTACCCCAGTGCTCTTTGTTTGGGGATGGCATCCTCCCTGCTGGCTTGCTATCTAGCTGCCAGGAGCTGTTATTAATCTGTCAGGGTCGGGATTGCAGCCTCCTTCTGGCTTTCCCCGCTTTCCACCTCCTGGTTTTTGCTTCCTCTTTTCTCCCAGAGGGGCAGAGCTTCACTGAAAATCCTCCATGATATCTGCAGTTGAAAACTTCTTTGAATCTTCTCTTTTTCTTGGTGGCATCTGTTGCATGAGTGTCTGAATAGAGGCTTCATGTATCTCTGGTGGGGACAGACTCTGCGAGCTTGTTTGGGTCACGCCACCATCTTGACTGTCCCTTGGATGACACTATAGCTTTTTTTAGGTTTATAAATGCTTTGTATATGTTACATCATTAGACACTTGCAGCTCTGGTCAGTTCTGGGCGGGGGGTTCCACAGTCATTGTTTCTATCTTTCCAAAAATGGAAACTGTGAAGCATCAAAAAACACAACTGCATCAAAATTTACTAACTTGATTAAGGAAAATCAGTTAACTCCAGAGGAGGAATTCCAGGTTTTCCTGACATGAAATTTAGTGCTGTAGAATATATAGAAGGAAGAACACTGGAAAACACAGCTTCAGATCTAAACTGAATTGTATTCTGAAAAAAATCCCAATATATCTCTACTTCCTCTTGTCCTTTGTCAGTATTGTTCATGTCCTCCTACACACCCTTCATGAGCAAGGCGTTTACTGAAGGAGAACTTAGTCTCAGAAAACCTGGCTTTAAATCCTTATCTCTCACTTTGTGGGACTTTTGGTAAGTCACTTAACCTCTATTTTTCAGTTTCCTCATTTCTAAAATGAAGGGGTTTTAATTATATGGTAATTATGGTACCTTTTAGTTCTAAATCTATAATTCTGTGAATTGCCTAATGTCTTAAAGTCCTCCTCTATATCTTTTAATACTGTATTTCCAGGAAAGGAAATAAATTGTCTGTTACCCAACAATCTTATTATAAGTCCTGTTTTTCTAAAAATACATTTCTTTGGTTATATCCTTTATATCTGTTCTTGAGCACAGCATTTGGGGGTAGATACCACCATGAGTCTACCTACAGATATAGTAGTATTCTATGTTTTGTTGGCATACATAATGCTATTAAGAAGATGACTTGTTGTAAGAAAATACATTGTATTCTTTAAAAACATTGTGCTGGGGCAGTGCATAGAGCACCAATTCTGGAGTAAGGAGGACCTGAGTTCAAACAGGCACAGACACTTAATAATTTCCTAACTGCATGGCCTTGGGCAAGTCATTTAACCTCATTGCCTTAAATAAAAAAAAAATAAAAAAAACATAGTGTAGTGTTAGTTTTCCCCTCCAGCCTTTTAATTCTGCACAGAGCTTATTCCATCTATGATTCTTATGTCCATGGTACTAATAGATTAAGATCCAGGGACAGCTAGGTGACACAGTGGATAGAGCACCAGCCCTGGAGTCAGGAGGACCTGAGTTCAAATCTGGTCTCAGACATATGATAATTACCTAGCTGTGTGACCTTGGGCAAGCCACTTAACCCCATTGTCTTTAAACAAAAAAAACCTTATAAAAAAAAGAATGAAAGTCCAGATAAAACAAAAGAAACTCACATATTATGAATAGTATCACAATTTTTCCCAATTGATAGTTTATTTTATTTTTCCAATTACATGTTATGAAAGTATTTAAAATTCATCCACATGGATTTGTACATTTATAAATTACATAATTTCTTTATTGCTTCTCTTCCCACCCCCTTGCCCTCAGCACCTAAAAATCTGGTGAACATTGTACACATACCTTTGTGTTTAATATGTTTGTACATTAGTTATTTTCTGTATGAAGAATTAAAACTAAAGGAAAAGAAAGAAAATCATGAACCTTCACCAAAATTGACCATGTAGTAGGGTGTGACACAAATCATTTCCAGGTAAACCACCACCTGCTGGCAAGCCACCCTTAGAGATAAGGTGCGCCAGAGTCCTTGGGAGCTGGACATTCCACCCCACAGGCCAAGGGTACTAAACACAGCTGTGTACCCCCTTATCCTGTAACACAAGACATTGCATGTACACACCACTTGTGTAACCCCTCCATTACCTCATTTTTCTTTGTTCCACCCCTGAAGACCTAGCAGTATATATGTAATAGCTAAGTCGTAATAAAATTGAACTGAAGGCATAAGGCAGTAGTGGCTTGACTCCTTATTCTCAGCTCCCCTCCAGGAGGGAGGTCACCACTGTGGGTTCCAAGAAAGCCAGCCACAACAAATGGTGCCGAAACCCAGGATCCCCCATTTCTGAAGGATGCTTTAGAATTACACTCATCCTTGCTGGTCAAGGTAAGTGCCCCATACGGGACCGGTCTCTTGACAGTTGCCCCCTGCCCTAGTGGCCCCACGGCATCTAGAACCCCCTGTAGTCCCTCATCCTAATGGGGAATCTTCCCCTTTCTTCCCAAGATACCCAAGTATGGGCTCTTAAAGAACTCCTAAGTTCCTGTCGCCTGAAATGCTCTGAAAAAGTATGTAAGATAACATTCCAGGTGGTTTTTGTTTTGGCCACCTGGATTGAAGCTGGTCACATCCTGGATCCTCATGTTTGGGGGCATGTTCTGACATTTGCCGGGCTGAGGTCCCTGGTTACTTTTCTCCCCTGCTGCCCTTCTATCCTATTGTCACTGCAATACATACCTGCCTTTCAGGGAGAGAGGAAAAGCCTCAAGATATTTTACAGGCAGCTTTAGATGCAGAAAAGGCCAGAGCAGAGAACCCGTGCCACCTCACTGAGGTCTGCAATGAGGGCACTTAAACTGATGAGAAATCCACTCACCCCCTTCCTCCTAAGCCCTCCCTGGATCCTCCACCAGACAAACCACCCCCTTTAAAGCCTCCTCGTCTTTACCCTGATTTGCCTCGGGAAGATGGCTGGATCCAGCCTCCCCGAAACATCAAGATGCTCCCCCTGGCCCCTCAGCAAAAGGTAATGACTTCACGGATACCTGTCAGATGAGAGATTATTGCTGGGTCTATTGATAACCATTACCCACCCCTCCCCACTTCTCAAGGGAATTTCAGCACTCCCCGTCCCTCTTCTCGCTTCCCTCCCCCTGACCCATTCCACAGGCTTATGTAGCCTTTACAGATGCAAACAGAAATCACCTAAGCTATGTAATCTACAGTAATGGATCCATTTTATTCACTCAAAGGAGCCCCCATACCCAGTCTGAAATGGGCAGAACTGCAAGCCCTAGCCTTGGTCCTTGCCCACTTCCCTTCTTCCCCCATCCTAATTCAAGGGAGAGGGTTTGCTTGTGTTTTTACCACAGATTGCACCGCCCGCTGTAGATTCCCTACCATTTGATCCGACAAGTAGCTGCAGCTGACACCCCCCTCTCTGGCATCCAGATCACCTAGCTCTGTACCAGCCCTGACCAAAGCAATACAAAGAATGTCTCTAAACGACAGTAGATGAAACCCGAGATGCAGAGGACGATGGGGGAAAAGATGATACCCCCCAACCTCCCCGCAGCACTCCAGGATGAGCTCTTTACCTTGGCAAAAAGAGTGATGGACTTTAAACCTAGAGAACATTTGTCTCTTAACCAAGTCCTTGTTACTGTGTTACCCCCAAAGCATGGGTCACCCCTCAGTGCACACTTATACCCTCCCCCCCAATTCTTTTATGATGCGTCTCTTTTTCCTGCTCTCTTTGCCAGTAATGGAACTGTGGGTCGGAAGAACAAGCAGCCACACCATATCCCAGGACTCTTAAACTTTACAATTCTGTTGGTCCTTTGCATATCCCTACTGGGTCCCACTAACCCGCTCATTTCAAGGGGACCTTTTTGTCTTTGACTCCTCTGCTGTGAGAATCAAACCCCACACACCCCTGCCTGCCCTTTTCTCCCTGACAGTGGAGACTCCCTGCCCCCACTTCTGATCTCCACAGATCCCTTGGACCACGTGTATAAAAGCCCCTGTGCATTTTGCATTAGTTCCCTACTTAGTGTTTATTATGACTATCCAGGCCCTCCTGGCCCTAAATAAAAAACAAGGGGGATATGTGGGTACACAGGCTATTCTAACAGCCATGACACAAATCATTTCCAAGTAAACCGCCACCTGGATGATCTCAGGATCTGGCAAGCCGCCCTTAGAGATAAGGTGTGCCGGAGTCCTTGGGAGCTGGACATTCTGCCTCACAGACCAAGGGCACTAGACACAGCCATGTTTTACCACCTCTCTGTTTAAGTATCCCCTTATCCTGTAACACAACATGCTGCACATTCACACCATTTGTGAATATCCCCCCATTACCTCATTATTCTTTGTTCTTACCCTGGAAGACCTAACAGTATATATGTAATAGTTAAGCAGTAATAAAATTGAGCTGGAGGTATAAGGCAATAGTGGCTTGACCCCTTATTCTCAGCTCCCCTCCGGGAGGGAGGTTGCTGCTGTGGGCCACAAGGAAGAAAGTCACAACACTAGGGCACAAAAACCTTAAAATCAAATGCAGAAAAGGCAGAAATAATAAATACATACTTCTCAGATCATGATGCAATAAAAATTACATGTAACAAAGAGTTAGGAAAAGATAAATGAAGAACTAATTGAAAATTAAGTAACTTTATCTTAAATAATGGGTGGATCAAACAGCAAATAATAGAAATAATCAATAATTATATCCAAAAATGATAATAATGAGACAACATACCAAAATTTGTGGGATGCAGCAAAAGCAAATTTGAGGGGAAACTTTATATCTCTAATTGCCTATATGAATAAAATAGAGAAAGTGGAGTTCAATGAATTGGGTATGCACCTAAAAAAAATCTAGAGAAAGAACAAATTAAACATCCCCAATTAAATACCAAACTAGAAATTCTCAAAATTAAGGGAGAGATTAATCAAATAGTAAGCAAAAACATCATTGATCTCATTAATAAATCTATGAGTTGGTTTCATGAAAAAGTCAATAAAATAGACAAAACACTAGTTAATCTGATTTAAAAAAAAAAGAGAAGATAAGCAAATAACCAGTATCAGTGATCAAAAATGGAAAGGGTGAAGTAACCACCAATGAGGAGGAAATTAAAGAGAACTTTGCCAATCTGTATGCCAATAAATTGGACAACTTGAGTGAAATGTTTACAAACTGCCCATATTAACAGAAGAGAAAATAAATTACTTAAAAAGTCCTATTTCAGAAAAAGAAATTGAAGAAACCATCAATAAATGCCCTAAGAAGTCTCCAGGTCCAAATTGTTTTACAAGTGAATTTTACCAAACATTCAAGGAACAATTAATTCCTATTCTATATAAACGATTTTTAAAAAATAGGAGGAGTTCTGCCAAACTCTTTTTATGACACCAACATGGTGCTGATACCTAAACCAGGAAGAGCCAAAACAGACAAAGAAAATTATAGACAATCTCCCTAATGAATATTGATGCAAAAATCTTAAATAAAACTTAGCAAGGAGACTACAACAAGTTATTACCAGGATAATACACCATGATCAGTTTGGATTTATATCAGGCAGACAGGGTTGATTCAACATTAGCAAAACATGAAATATAATTACACATATCAACAGTAAAAGCCACAGAAACTAAATGGTTATCTCCATAGATGTTGAAAAGGCCTTTGATAAAATACAACATCCATTGCTATTAAAACACTAGGAAGTATAGGAATAAATGGAGTTTTCCTTGAAATAATAAATAGTATCTATCTAAAGCCATCAGCAAATGTGGCATTTAATAGAAATAAACTTGGAACACTTCCAATAAGTTCAGTGGCAAAACAAAGATGCCCACTATCACCATTACTATTCAATATTGCATTAGAAATGCTAGCAGTAGCAATAAGAAAAGAAAAAAAATTGAAGGAATCATAATAGGCAATGAGAACGCAAAACTTTCATTTTTTGTTGATGATATACCTAAAGAAAACTCAAGGAAATCATCCAAAAAACTCTTTATAACAATTAACAAATTCAGCAAAGTGCCAGGCTATAAAATAAAACCACATAAATAATCAGAATTTCTATATATGAACAACAAAGCCCAAGAACAAGGCATAGAAAGAGAACCTCCATTTAAAATAACTGTAGATAACATTAAAGACTTGGCAATCTACATCCCAAAATAAACCCAGGAATTGTATGAACACAATTATAAAATTTCCTTATCCAAATAAAATCATTTCTAAATAACTAGAAAAATGTCAAATGCTCATGGTTAGGTCGAGATAATATAATAATAATGACAATTCTATCCAAATTAAATTACTTATTCAGCTCCATACCAATCAAAATACCAAATAAATACATTAACGAGCTAGAACAAATAGTAATAAAATTCATCTGGAATCTTAAAAAGGCAAGTATAGTAAGGGAACTGATGAAAAAAATTTAAAGCAAGGTGGCCTTGCTCTACTAGATCTAAAACTATACTACAAAGCAGCAGTCATCAAAAGTGCCTGGTACTGTTTAAGAGTTAGAATGGTGGATGAGTAGGTTAGGAGAGGGTCAAAAGAAAATAGTAAACAACTACATCAATCTACTATTTGAGAAACCCAAAGGTATCAGCCTCTGAGATAAGGACACACTATTTGACACAAATTGTTGGGAAAACTGGAAAGCTGTGTGGCAAAAACTAGGCATAGATACACATCTCAGACCCTATACTAAAATTAGGTCAAAAAGGGCACAGGATTTAGACATAAAGAGCGATACCATAGATAAATTAATAGACAAAAAAAATTCTATCTATCTGATTTAATGAAAAATGATCATTTGTGACCAAATAAGAATTAGAGCACATTATAAACTGCAAAATGAATGATTCTGACTTGATTAAATTAAAAAGGTTTTGCACTAATAAAATCAATGCTGCCAAAATTAGAAGAAAAACAGAAAGCTGGGAAACAATCTTCACAACCGGGAGTTGTGATAAAGGTCTCATTTCTAAAATGTATATAGGGAATTGCATTAAATTTTTAAGGTCACAAGTCATTCACCAATTGATAAATGATCAAAGGACATGAACAGACAGTTTTCAAATGAAGAAATTGAAACTATATACAAGGATATGAAAAAATGCTCCAAAACTCTATTGCTTAGAGAAATGCAAATTAAAACAATGAGCTATCATCTCACACCTACCAGATGAGAAAAAGGGAAGATGATCAATGTTGGAGAGAATGTGGATTAGGACATTGATGCATTTCTGGTGGAGTTGTGAACACATCCAACCTTTCTGGAGAGCAATACGGAACTATACCCAACAAGCAATAAAACTGTTCAAACTCTTTGACCCAGCAATTCTAATTCTAGGACTATGTCCAGAAGAAATTGTAAAAAATGGAAAAAGTTCTATGTATTCCAAAATATTCACTGCAGCCCTTTGTGTAGTGGCAAAGAATTGGAAATTGAATGTTATGGAATACTATTGTTCTATAAGAAACAATAAATGGTCAGACTCTAAAGAAGTATGGAATGACTTACAGGACCTGATGCTGAGTGAAGGCAAGTTGAACCAAGAAAACCATTTACAGGTCAGCATTATAAGATGAATCCCTTGAGGGAAGCAACCCCTCTCAGCAGTCCAGAGAGCTACAACATCCATAATGTGACCTATTATGCACTTTATGATCCCCAACCAGAGAAAGAAAAACAAAACAAAATAAAATACAAAGAAAAAAATGTCCCTACAGAATCTGATGAACACTTTATAAAAGTTATCTCTTATATATCTGTTTTCCTTAATTCTAATTCCTCATGCCAAAAACTAGCAATTTGTGAATATATTTAACAAAATATGTATGTAAAATGCTAACCTGACTGTTCCCAACTAAGAGGAGGGGGTGGGAATGGAGGATGGAAGGAAATTTTGTAATTTGGAAATATACATGCCCAAATGGATGAAGACAAGTTATTAAAAAAAGAAAACCATGAGATAGGAAAGAAACACATAAGAGAATTTTTTTAAAAAAGTGAATGTAATGTTCTTTCAGATTCTGAAGGATTTTTGTGTTTTTTTTCCTGGATTATCTATAACCAGTCTTGTAGGGTTGTCTTATATCTCTGAACTGCTGAGAGGAGCTGCTCCCATCAAGGTTGATCAACTCACAATATTGTTGTTACTGTGCACATTGCTCTCTTGATTATTCTCCCTTTGTTCAGATCCTGTAAGTCATTCCATGCAACTCTTGAGTCCTACCACTCATGTTGTCTTATGGAACAATAGTACTACATATTATTCATGAACCATAACTTGGTCAGCTATTCCCCAATTGAAGGGCATCTCCTCAATTTCCTCTTTTTTTGCCACTACAAAAAGGGCTACTATTTCTGTAGGACATTTCCCAATTTTTATGGTTTCTTCTGGATTTAGGTATAGTATTGGAATGACTAGTAAAGGAATAGTCTAGTAAAGGTCTAGTAAAGGAATGAACAATTTTATTACTTTTGGGGCATAGTTCAGAATTGTTCTCCAGAATAGCTGGATTAGTTTACAATTCCAGCAGCAGTGCCTTAATGTCCTAATCCCCCCCACAACAACTCCAACATTGATTGTTTTCTCTTTGTCATCTTTGACAATCTGATAGGTATGTGGTGGTGCCTCTTGGTTGTTTTAATTGTTGTTTCTCTAATTAGTAAAGATTTGCTACATTTTTCATGTGATTATTATATTATTAAATTGTTATGTTATTGTTACCTTGTTGTGGTATTAAATAGTGCCCAACTTTTTTTAATTGGTGTGTTTTCACCCTTCAGATAGGTTATGTATTAATCCTTCAACCTCTTATATAAGTATGTTACATTTATAATAGATTTTCTTTGGTCTAACAAAGCTGTTTTTTTCATCTTTGGTCTCTTCAGAATTGTTTTTATTTACTATTTAAGAATATATAGGACCATAATTGTATGTTCTACGTATGGTGACTATTTTTCTGATGACTAAAACTAAATATTTTTTTTAATTGTGTATCTTTTTTTCATCTTTCAACTATTTGTTATCTCCTCTCCGGTTTCATCATTAAATGCTATTCAAATAATTTTGCTTAGCTGGGTATCTTGCCAAACTTTCTGCTTTTTTTTTAGGTTTTTGCTAGGCAATGGGGTTAAGTGGCTTGCCCAAAGCCACACAGCTAGGTAATTATTAAGTGTCTGAGGCCAGATTTGAACTCAGGTACTCCTGAATCCAGGGTCGGTGCTCTATCTACTGTGCCACCTAGACACCCCGACTTCTAACTTTTAAATGCACAATCAATGATTCCTATATGGGAGATGATTCACCTTTATAGAATATTCATAATTTTTCTTAATTATAAAGTCATGATCATAGGTAATAATCTTTATTATTAATTCTGCAATTTTGCTAATCATGAGTTGATACTATTTTAATTCAGGCTTTAAGGTTTTAAATGATTTCTACATGATCCTAGAGATACACTGAAAGTTTTCCAAGGATAAATTTAAATAATTATGAAAAAAATCATTACTGTTAAGATGTCCAATTGCTAGAGAATTCATCAGTTAGGGCAAAACAGTCTGTTTCTGCAATGATAGTATTGAGCATATGTTTTCAAATAAAGTGACCAGGAATGATTCCAGTTCACCAAAACAGACTGTAAAGAAAGTGAGTGGCAAAGAGGTAGAATGAGTTTTGTATTTTAGACTTAAAATTTTAAGTTTTAAAGTGTTTTATTTTTTAACTAAAATTTAAATGGTGAGGTTGCACAATATTGATTGACCTACAGAGTAGAAGAAATGATTTCTAGCTTTTAGTACCACAATCAATGATTTCAATATGAATGATGATTCATCTATATAGAAGATTCATTATTTTCCCGTAATAAATTATAATTATAGTCATGATCATAGGTCATTAGCTTTATTCTAAATTCTACAATTTTGCTAAGTAAGGCAGTACTACTATTTTGGAGCTTACATAATTTTCTTTATTACTGATTTTTTTCTTTAATGTAGAAGAGGTGATTTCCCAGTCCCTTGGTAGATGGGTAACTTGTAATGACAGGTAATAAATTTTTTCCCAACTGTTCCACAATTTCACCCTTGAGTTCTCTCAAAATTCTTGGGTGAGTGCCATCAGTCTTGGTGATTTATTTATATCTGGATTGTCAATTAAACAATTTACAGGAAATAAAATACAGGAAGTAAAGGCTAAAAGATCAACCTGAAATCTAAGGAAGAAAATTATATTCAGTGCTTTGACTGTTCAAATTAAAGATACAGGAATTTAACACCTTCAGTCAATAAGGTAAAATGAATAGAATTTTGAACTTGGAGTCAGGATCAAATCCTGTTTTTAACAAGTATTAAGCTTTGTGACCAGGGGAAATTACTCCTTGAACCTTAATTTGTTTATCTGTTAAATGGTGATAGTAATACTTATTCTTTAGTATTAATTAAGAGAATGAATGTAAAGTACTTTGGAACTCCTAAAGTGCCACATGAAAATCAATTGTTGGTATTGGAATTTCAGTCAGAATTAGTAGATCTATTCTATAATTGAAACAAAAAAAACCCAAAAAACTGAATTCCATTTTTTTAAAGTCAAGTAAGAATGACACTATAGAGATATTTTCCCGCCTTAATTTTGGTATGAAAGAATCTCTCTATAAAACAAGGTTCCCAAAACACTTAGTCTAAGTTTTAATAGCCTGAACATTCACTGGAACTATTGGAATACCATGTATATTATTAGGAAATGGGTATAAAAATGATAGATAAAGTAATATTTGCCAGAAAAGAGAAATTTAATCATTCATCAGTATCACATAAATAACATGGAGTAGTGTGGAGGTATGATTGTGTATATGTATATGGGTATTTTATATATATATATATATATATATATGTACATAAAATCTGTGTGTATGTTTGTGTTTAATATGCCATATATAATATCTGTCTATCTATGCTATCCTGTTGTTAGAAAAATCTACCAAATCATTTATTCTTTCTTTTGCAGCTGACATTAAAGGAATTGTATAAATCCTTATAAAACTAGAGTTCCTCTTGTTTGAAATACACAACCACATAAAAGAGATTGGTCCAACTGTGTACCCAAGAAGAGCAAAAGGATTAAAAATCTTTATGATTCAAATCATGATACACAAGTTAAGTTGGGAAGAAGTCTATTAAATGCTTAAATAATCAAATTTATCTATTGATTTAATCAGTCAGCCTGTCAACTTAGTCCATTTATATAAATTTGTGAAACATAAAATATTTCCCTAAGTGTATAATGTGCAGACATAACATATATTGCTTTATTTTCACAATGTAATCTTATATGCCTTTGTTAAGTACTGATGATGGGGAAAGAACTCCCGTAGGTAGTGGTAATACAAAGATGAAACAAGAAGAAAGCACATAGGCACAAACAAAGAGACACACAATGTTCCTTTTCTCAAGGACTTTGCATTCTATAGGAAAAGCAAACCGCATGAAAACAGATAATATAGAAATGAATGGAGTGAGCAATCACAAGTAGAGTGATCAAGAAAGATTCCTCAGCTAATTTCCTATTTATAATAATATCTAACTTTTAAAGTATATTTTCTCTGAGTCAGGTATTATGCTAATCGTATTAACATTATTTCCGTTGAGTGTAGAGGGAGCCAAGGTGATGGAATAAGCAGTAAATTGCCATTAACACTCCCATACTCAACAATAAAATACCCATAAAATAAATACCAAAGCAAATTTTGGAACAGCAGAATCATTTAAAAATAGAATGAAACAAACTTTTAGCCCAAGAAACTTGGAAGATAGCTAAGAAATCACTGAGGTAAAAAGTGGAGTCTGGGACAAGAAGCACCAAGCTATCTAACACAAACCATCCCCCCAACTAAACCACTGGGAGATTCTAAACCCCTGTGAAGAAAAGCAGGTAAATGCTGACACCATGTGTCTCAGTACACCCCTGAGAATCACCATATGCTTCAGCGTGGTCCTGGGCAACCAACTAACTTACCAGAGGTCATACTGTCATCACTTCAATAGGCAACTAAGTGGTACAGTGGATAGAGCACCAAGGCCTGATATCAGGAGGACCTAAGTTCAAATCTGACCTAAGATTCTTGATACTAACTAGTAAGGGAAAATAATGAGAGAAATGAAAAATTATGAAAAACGAGTCAGCAACAATTGTTTAAATTGCTTAAAAAATAGAATTGGCTGAATAGAAAAAGAAACACAAAAGCTAACTAAGGAAAAGAACTCCTTAAAAGTCAGAATTGGGCAAAAGAAAGCTAATGACTATGAGATATTAAGAATCAATCAAACAAATTCAAAAGAATGGAAAAAATAAAAGAAAATAACTCATGGAAAAACAACTAAACTAGGAAATTGATCCAGGAAAGACAATGTCAGAATTACTGTACTATCTGGAAACCATAATCAAAAGGTGGACCCAGACAGAATCTTTCAAAAAATTATCAAGGAAACTGTCCTGGTATCGTGAAACCAGAGGGAAAAAATAGGTACTGAAAAAAATTCACCAATAACCTCAATAACGAGATCCCACAATAAAAATTCTGAGGAATATTATAGCCAAATTACATAACTATCAGGTCAAGAAAAAATGACTGCAAGTGACCAGAAAGAAATTATTCAAAATATCTGGGGGGCTGCAATCAGGATTTAGCAGATGCAACTTAAAAGGATTGGAGGTCATGGAACATGATATTCTGCAAAGGCAAAGGTTGGTTCGCTCTTGTCCTTCATTATTGAAGAAAATCAAAATGACATCACTATATTTGAACTAAATTACAGTGAGTTTGACTGTGACTGATCAGTCCAATATGAGCTCAGGATGCTCTGCCACAGTGTTGGGCACAAATAGTCCAAGTGAACAACTGGAGTGCTTACTCTGAACTTACAAATGTCTCGTTTCCTTTGAGCTTCCTCAGTTCTGCCTTCCTCAAAGAATGCAGCACCAAGGGATGTGGTAGACCGAATTTAAGCACCTGTAAAGATGCAAAGGGTGAAATAGAGAGAGGACAAATAGGAAGAAAAACAGGATGAAGGGAAATACAGTTAGTAATCAAAATGTGAATTTGAATGAGGTAAACTGTCTCAAAATATTAAAGCAGATAAGAGACTACATCAAAACACAGAATCATATTACAAAGTGTTCAAAAGAAACATTCTTGAAGCAGAGGAACATATAGACAGACTAAAAGTAAGGGGTAGGAGCTGAATCTATTATGTGTTAGATGAAGTAAAAAGCAAACAAACAAATTTAAAAAATGGGTAGCAAGCCTGTGGTCAGCCAAAGCCAAATCAAAAATAGACCTAATTAATAAAATAAAGTTACCATAGACAATGAAGTCATATCAATATTAAGCCTTTATGTCCCAAATGATATAACTTTGAAATTCTTTAAAAAAAATTAAGTGAGTTAAATTGAGTTAATTTGTTATGAAATTTTCATAACAAGTTTCACTTTCTTAACAAAACAAGAACTACAGAGCATTATGAAATGTAAAGTAGATACTTTAAATTATGTCAAATTAAAAAAGCTTTTGTGCAAAATCAATGAATCTAAACTTAGGGCAGCCATATTTTGAAAGATGTTAATGTCAACCTGAGTAGCTTGTGTTTAATCTTAGCAATAGTAATAACCATTGGAAATTCTTAAGCAGTGTAATGGTTTAATTATATTTGGGCTCTAAAACATATTTTTTAGATTTTGCAAAGCAATGGGGTTGTGACTTAGCAAGATCACACAGCTAAGTGAGAATTAATTGTCTGAGACTGGATTTAAACTCAAGTCCTTCTGACTCCAAGTCTATATTCAATGCACCACCTAATAGTGCCTAAACAATTCTTGCAACAATAATTAATTGCAGAGCAGAGATAAATAAGTATCCCATGAGGAGACCATCACAATATCTGAGGTCACAAGTGATTAGGACCTGAACAAGGTGGTTGAGTTATGAAGGAAGAGAATGGGAAGGAATAAACTAGTATGTGAAGATTGACAAACTTGGCAATAAATTATAACATAGGAGTTGAGAAAATGGTAAGATTTAAGAATGACTGATATGAACCCTGGTAATGGGCAGTCTAATGGTGCCATCAACAGGCATAGACAGATTTATTCAGGTTTGTTGATATTAAGATGGTTATAAAAATTCATTGGTGAGGTGAAACAAGAATGTAGGAGAGAGACTATATCTGAATATATGCATCTTCTAGTCAACAGAATATTAATAATAATAATTGGATTCTTGGGAATTGCAGAAATCCAGAAGGTATAGGATTGAACAGATAAACAGGGAAGGTCCAAGATAGAGCACTATGGTATTACCATAATGAACGATACCATAAACAAGTGATTATAGAATAAGGAGATATTTCACACACACACACACACACACACAAACACTTAGGGAAGACAATATATTCAGGAGGAAAACATGATAGTTTTGTCAAGATATTAAAAATAATATTATAAGAGGGAAGGTAATCTGCGAACTGAAGACAATGTATAGCTGGATTTTTAAACCACATTCTCCAGATTATTAAAGAAAGGTATGAAAGGGTTGTGATAGTTAGGGAAAGAAGTGTCACTAGATGAATAGGGAGCAGTAGTTTTAGGAAGACTGATTTCATTTGGCGATATGGAAGAAGAAGAAATTGTGGTCAGTGAAATTTCAAAGGATAATAAATTATTGTTAGAGGGCTTTTAGAATGTTATTTATATCTTTTAAGGTTTAATTTTAACTTTAAAGTTTAAATTAATTTAAATAATGACAGATTTATCTCCTAAATGAATGTTTGAGTTGTATTATAACCTTGCAAGAAGTCAAATAACTTTCTCAAATCCCTGCATTTAATAGAGAAGTGTCAAGTACATTAAGAGTATATTTAATTATTAAATAATTTCCTGTCTTTCATATATAAAAAATGACACTTCTTAGAACACAGAAAAGATGACATTTGAAAAGATTGCTGAGATAGTTTACTAGTATTTTATATAACCTCCTAGAATATAGCTAAATATAGCCTCTGTGTTGGAGGCTACGACTTGACTGTATCAATATGCTTCTATTCCAACTGTTCAAACAATTCACCATCCAATGAATTAATGGAATATACTTTGTGAATACTCTTAATTTTTGTATATAATGTGAATATAACTGTAATTATATCTGCCACACATAATATTATCACAATACCCCACTTTTTCAGTTTAGGGTTTGATCTATTAGAATTGCATCTAGATGGGGTTTCTGTCAATATCTAATTTTTACCCTGATGGAAGTATCCTCTACCAAAAGTTAAGACTGCTTTCTTTTATCTTGAAAATTTTGGTGATTAAACATACTTTACCTTAGAAAATCATAGAAATTATCTCAACCAGGCTATGATAGAGACCTTTCATTACAACAGGAACACATTGTCATTTGCATTCAAAGAACATAATATACATTCTTAAGTTTTAAAAGGAATTATTTTTAAAGAATTAGTTTGGAAGAGGGATTTTTACATTTCACTTCATAATATTCCTAACGACAATGAAAGCCAATACTGAAAAGATTCATTATTATCTTCTGCTTGATCATGATGAGAGGAAAAAAAATAAAATTGAGGGTAGGGGTAGAAAGGGAAGAAAGAGAATACCACTGACACAAATGAGTATTTAGCATGCATTTTTAAATCCTGCTGCTTTTAGTTGCTGTAGATTCAGTATACGAGACATAGTCTACCAAAAGCTCAATTGAGAAGGAAGGAAGGAAAGGAAGAAAAGGAGAGGAGAGAAGAAGAACGGAAGAAGCCTAAATCCCTATTTGCTTATTTTACCCACTGGTCTGGTTGCCTAGAATGAGCTTCTACATTGACCTCTAGATGTTGCTATTTGTTGTTTTGTCTTTCATTCTCTAAGAAGACCATGGCAAGAGAGAGGTGATGCCATGATAAACACATGAATAGGATTTGAGTGACGGGGGCTATGCTAAGTCACCAGTCTCACTTTCTCCTCCAGGACCATCTGGGTCCAGTGTCCATTTATGGATCTGGACAACTGGATATGGCCTTGGAAGTGAGGCAACCAGGGTTAAAGAACTTGCCCAGTGTCACACAGCTAGTAAGTATTAAGTGTCTCTGGTTGGAATTGAATTCAGATCCTCCTGACTTAGGGATCAGTGCTCTATCCATTGTGCCACCTAACTACCATAAGCTCTAGATGAAACAAAATTCAAGTTCAGTGGTTTTTTGTTTGTTTATATTATTTTTCTGAGGCTAACAGGCAACAGCCCTGTTTTATTTAGTATTTCATTTTTCTCCAGTAACATGTAAAACAATTTTTAACATTAATTTTTAATACTTTGAGTTCCAAAGTATCTCCTTTTCTCCCTCCCCATCCTTTAAGAAGGCAAACACTTTTATATAGCTTATGCATATGTAGTCATGTGAAACATTCCCATAATTGTCATGGACAACAGCCCTGTTGTTCTTTTTTTATTTTAGAAAATCTAATTTTCTCTTTTTCATATTTGTCATATAAAAGAACTTCAGTTTAAGCACAGAATCCATTTTTTTTAAATTAAGGTTTTGTAGAGCTTTGGATTAAATCTATGCCTAAGAATACATTCTCTTATATCTTCAGCAAGTGCTTCCCTAGACTTTGATTGATAATTTTCAAGAGGAAAGAAATTACTATTTCTGAAAGCAATCAATTTATTTACTTTTGAACAGCTCAAGTTAAAAAGTTTTGTTTTGTTGGTTTTTGGGGTGTCTTTTGTTTGTTTGCTTGTTTATTTTTCTCTGATAACAAACCTAATTTCGTCTCTACAACTTTTTTTCCATTGCTTTTATTTGTGCCTTATGAACTAAGCAGAACCAGTCTAGATCATCCATAGTATAACCCTTCAAATACTTAAAGACAGCTATTATATCTCCCATTTCTTCTTCCTTGTAAGTCAAGTATCCCTAATTTCTTTAAATAATATTTAATATGGCATATTCTCTAATGCTTTCACCATCCCCAGTAACCCTAAATGGAGGCACTTTAGTTTTTTGATTCTTTCCTATAATTTTGCATTCTAAACTATACATAAGTACTTTCTTTAAGACAGATGACTGAATATAATGTCATTTTTTCCTTCATAATAGTCACTACTGTATCTCTAATTATAATTGAACACTCATTTTATTTTTTTCTATGTCATATAATTGACTCAAATGCATAGATTGTAGTCTACTAAAATCTCCCAGTTTTTTTGATAGATATTTTCTGTGTCCTTTCCCCCTACTTTTTGCCTGTGAAGTTGATTTGGAAGTCAAAGTTGTCCTGATTATCATTTTATTAAGATAGTTTTTGTATGACTCTTTGATCCATAGTTCAGTTTAAGGTCCTATCAATGTATATATTTCTATCTCTTTGTAAGATAAATAAAGAATGACTGGATGAACTTTAACAAGAGATTTGGTGCACTAATAAGTTCCAGTATAATACAATTTTTTTTTTGTGAAATCCTAATTTGGGAAGTTATTTTTGCCAATGAAATCCATACTTGGGTTATGTATATGTCTTTGAAATTGTTTTTATTTACATATTGAAATGACTTATTTGCTATCTCATGGTTTACATGCTAGCTGATATTTTTCTTTCTTGTAATTTTTTTAAGATGCTTTACCAAAAATTATCTCTACTCCCCTTGTCAAAATATGATACGGTCATCCTCATGGTAATTAATATAATCTGTATTGGATAAGCTATTCACCCTGAAATGCTCTTTATCAAGATTACTATTCATCATCTAGGATGTATAAAAAAATATCCAGTATAACTCCATCTGTCCATTGCCTACGTATTGTGGCCATATGTGCCTGGAACTATAGAGAGCATTTATTGCATGTGTTCCAGCTCCAAGATGTACAAAACACCAGATGAAGGCAAAAACAGAGATAAGTGACTTGTTCAGGTTCATACTGCTGGTAAATGTCTAAGACTGATGACCTCTGTCTCAGAACTCCATCTATTATGTCACCTAACTGCTTCAGGATCAAGATTAGAATTCAAATTTTCCTAAGTCCAAATCCAATCTACAATGTACCACTTTCCTGTTATGTTGTTTGGTCATGTCCATCTCCAATTGACTCCATGGAGTTTCTTGGCAAAATTATTGGAATGGTTTGCCAGTTCATTAAGGTTAAGAGAGCTTAAGTGATATGCCCAGGTTTACACATCTATTTAAGTTTCTGAGACCATGTATGAGCTCAGTTTTTCCTGAGTCTTGACCCAGTGTTTTATCCACTGAGTCATCCAACTGGTCCAGAACCACCCTACAATTGTGTTTTAATGAAAAATTTTCTGTTACACCAAATAGAAAATTTGTTTATGACATTTAATATTAAAATATATTTTTATTTTTACTGATGTCTTTTTAATCATCACACATTTTCTTCCCTGTCTCTCCTAGAAAACCATGCTATACAAAGTGAAAAAAAAGTTTTGCTAAGCTAACCAACAGATAGATAAAAGTACATGTAACAGTGGCTACTCTGTCTTTCCCTTTTGCAAAGTCAACTTGAACATTAAAATTTTAAAACATTCTGTTTAGATTTCTTTGTTATTGTTATTATTATTTCAAGTTCTTATAATACATTCCCAATCCTATCTTTTTTAGCTACTTCACAACAGAAGGTATTTGGAAACTTGAATTAGATAATTCATATGCAATAGCTACTTTTTGCTATGAATCTTTTTTTAAAAAATATTAATGGTAGAATGTTACAGAGAACTATAGAAATAGCATAATTTATTTGTAATATTGATTTCAAATATTAATTAGAATTCTGATGAATTTATGTTCCAGAAAAAAAAATTTTAGAAAGCTTTTACATTTTTAAATGGCTAGTAAAATAACATGTAATGATTCTGCAAGCCATTAAAACATCACACTGTTAGAACTCCTCAACAACAAAATTGTTTGGGTTTTGCCTTTGGGAGGTCATGAAAGATGTCAGCTGGAGTGAGCTATGAAGTGGTGCTTTGGAGGATTCAAATAAGGAACCCTGGAGAAAAAGACAGAAGGAAAATGTAGACAGAGAAAGAGAAAGAATCCCTGCAGGATATTTTGTTTTCTGTGTACAAATGGCAGGGTGCCTGAGGACTTGCTTTTTTATTGCTCCAAAAGTGTAAAGTTGTTAATGTTGTTTTTTAAAGTTGTGATCTATACTGCTTTCTTTGCCCTTTTAAAAATGCATAGCATTTCTTCAAAGGGTACAGATCTGAAACAGGACTTTAGAAAATCATAAATATCGAGATGAAAATAATTAAGAATTTTATTCAGATGGATTATATTTTAAGAATATGCATCCTCTATGTAAAAATATGGCCAAAATGGGTACAGTATTTATACATAAAGAGTGATACCATAGATAAATTAATAGACCAAGAAATACTCCATCTATCTGATCAATTGAAAAAAGGATAAATTTATGACCAAACAAGAATTGTATCACATTATAAACTACAAAATGAATGATTTTGATTAAATTAAAAATTAAAAAAATTTTTGCACTAATAAAGTCAATGCTGTCAAAATTAGAAGAAAAGCAGAAAGCTGGGAAACAATCTCCACAACCAGGTGTTCTGATAAAGTTTCATTTCTAAAATAGATAGAGAATTGCATCAAATTTTTAAGGTCACAAGTCATTCCCCAATTGCTAAACGATCAAAGGATATGAACAGACAACTTTCAAATGAAGAATTAAGCCTGCATATAATCATATGAAAAATGTTCCAAATCATTAGTGATTAGAGAAATGAAAAATAAAACAGCAATGAGGTATCATCTCACACCTATTAGTTTGGCCCAGATGAGAAAAAGGGAACATGATCAATATTGGAGAGGTTGCAGGAGAACTGGGACATTGATGCATTGCTGGTGGAATTGTGATTGAATCCAACCTTTCTGGAAAGCAATATGGAACTATGCCCAAAGAGCAATAAAAATGTTCATACCCTTTTACCCAACTGTTCTAATTCTAGGGCTATTTCCAAAAGAAATTATAATGGGAAAAGTACTACTTATTCTAGATTTTTCATAGGAGCTTTTTTTGTAGTGGCAAAGAATTGGAAATTGATGGGATACCCATCAATTGGGAACTGGCTAAAGAAGGTATGGTACATTAACTTGTTCTATAAGAAACAATAAATGGTTGTACTGTAGAGAAGCATAGGATGACTTCCCAAGATCTGATGCTGAATGAAGGGAGTAGAACCAAGAGAACAACGTACACATTGACAACATTAGGAGATGAACAACCTTGATGGATGCAGCTTCTCTTGACAGTCCAGAGAGCTAGGATAATGGTCTATATTATCCCCAATCAGAGGAAGAAAGACAAAACAAAATAAAACACACAGAATCTGATGAACATGCTAGAGAAATGATCTCTTATGTATCTCTTTCCCTTAATTCTAATTCCTCATGCCCAAATTACTCATTTGTAAATATGTTTAACAAAATATGTATGTAAAATGCTAAACTGTCTGTTCCCTACTGAGGGGAGGGAGGTGGGAAGGAAAGATGGAGGCAAATTTTATAACTTGGAAATATGTGTATATATAAATGGATGAAACCTAAAATAAATAAATAAATAAACAAACAAACAAACAAACAAATAAATAAATAACAAAACATCAATCAAACAAACAAACAAATAAATGAATAAATATAAATTCTTTGAAAAGGGAAAGGCTGATTCAAGATTCCAAAAAGAGCCAAGCAGAGAAAAGAAAACATAAACCTCAGGGAACTTTCTGAAGACTTCACAATGGAAAGAAAGAATTATTGGGATTAATGAGTTATTCCTTTGCTACATATTACTCTCTGGGAATGAATCCATCTTTCTTTGGACTCTGTCTATATTTATAGACTACTCCAAGTTGAGGGAATTTTTTGTACAACTCTATCATGGCATTAAATAGCCTTTTCTAAATGCTAATTAATCTTGGTTGGAAATTAATATCAACTAATAACCATATGGAGACTTATGATTACTGATATTCTTATGATATTCTTTACCCCTCAGAAATAATCCTGAATACCTGAAGAGGATGGAATAGCCACTTTCAGGGAACCATTGTCAGTGAATGGGAGTAGTAATACTAAACCTAGAACAGGTTCTATACTTTCGTTCAACTTAAAGTTGACAGAAACCACCAAGATGGACAGAGTTCTTAAAATTTAGGCTCCTCAGTGTTCTGAAAAACTTCACTAATCGTTGATTTGATAAATGAAGACCGATTCCCTTGCTTTACAGTTGAAGAAAAAGTTCCAAGGATATTAAATAACTGGCTAAGATCATTATAATAGTAAAAGGTAAAAATAAGTATTTGAAGTCAAATTCTTTCACTCTATTAGCACTCTTTTTATAATACTACACTTCCTCAGTGGCTATCCATTCATTGTGATTTCTAAGTGATGTCTAAAGTGATTTCTAAACTTCTGTGTCACAGAAAAAGTCACACACAAAGCATTTAGAATAAAACATATTTTCACAGAAAATTCTTATCTTACAAACTCCAACATGAATTTGATCAAATATGCCATGGATTTCATTTTTTTCTTCCTTTTGATTCATGATAAAACTAATTTCACCAACTAATTTATTGCCTATGAGAAGTCCTTTCATTTGCTTGCAACTTTATATTATTTATAGGGGAAATTGTCAAGATTTATAGGGAAATTGTTGAGAGTGACATGAATATGTCACTTTTCTTAGTCATTAGAGATTTCACATTTAGAACACTATCATTTAAATTCATATTTATAAATGGACTAAGTCCACTAAGACCACCATGGTGGTTACCTCCATTTTTCCATTACCATTGCTCTGCCTCATATCAAATTAGAAGTTTTTATATTCCCCATTAAGAAATTTCTGCTTTCCATCCACCAATTTCCATAGTAATAAAATTGTGTTCATTATGCCTTTTTCTGATTTTTTTCAGACTAGTTCCCCAATTCCATCATAACTAGTTTCATAAATTAATAAATATAATATCTATTTCTAAGTACTCCACCACACTTTAACTCTTCATTCAGTTTTGTTTTGTGTATTTCTGCTTTGTGAATGTGAGTGTGTTTATTTATTTACTTACATAATCTTTTTTCTGAAAAATAATTATGCATTCTTTGAGGACAGGTCCTACACCTTCTACTGTATTTGAAAGTCAATGTTAAATCTAATGATATGAACACAGTGAGAGCTCAGGCAACACTAGTGACTAATAATTTGGGTTATTCTATATATATTAGAAAATAATTTTTCAAAAAAGACTGAATTTAGATGCTAAATGATATGGAGATAGATAGAAATTTGATAAATGATGTGGATAGATAGAAATTTCAAGAATATAGGTGCCAGGGCGGCTAGGTGGCGTAGTGGATAAAGCACCGGCCTTGGAGCCAGGAGTACCTGGGTTCAAATCCAGTCTCAGACACTTAATAATTGCCTAGCTGTGTGGCCTTGGGCAAGCCACTTAACCCCATTTGCCTTGCAAAAAAAAAAAAAAGAATATAGGTGCCAATATTGTTAATAATATGTAGACCCTCTTCTCAGGGGCCAACTCTTCCTCTTTAGTGATAGTTACTACTTTGTAGCAGTTCCTACTGCTACAAATACTTTTGTTTAAATTCCTAAGAAATCCCTAATAGTGAAGAAATTTAATCATTGAAGAAAGCTATCATTTTGAGGAAGGATGCAACTTCCCTGTTGAATCAGGTATTGATTTTGGGCACTTATTACACTCTCCTCTTTGTCCTCAAAGTGGTGGTGGTGTCATCCTTTATCTTTTCCATCACATACTACACAACCTAGGTTTCCTACAGTAATAGGGAGAACACCTAGATTTATGCTTTCATTTGTCTAAGGAAATTCTAGTCTAGGAAATTCTCTTTAACAATATAGTGTTCTGGCTTGGCTAGGTGATGCAGTGAATAGAGCGTGGGCCCTGGAGTCAGGAGGACCTGAGTTCAAATCTGACCTCAGACACTTAATAATTACCCAGCTGTGTGGCCTTGGGCAAACCACTTAACCCCATTGTCTTGCAAAAACCTAAAAAACCCGCCAAACAATATAGCCTTCCCCTTTCTCTGTGATTTCTAATCTTAGATAGTGTCCAAGAATAGGAAAACATTAAGTGACTTCTTGGGGCAACATAGTAGCATCAGGACTGGAACTTGAACTCAGATCTTTTTTGGCATCAAGGTCAGTTTACCAACATGTATCCTACATAACTTTTCATTCCTAAGTCCTAAGTTTATTTTTTGTTTGGTTGTTTTGCTTTTTGTTTTTCTCTTTTTGTCTTAGGAAAGTATACAATTGCTGACTTGGGTGACTACTTCCACAATAAGAGTCTGGAAGACAGCTTAGAGGGTGGGGAGGCTGTTTGATTCTGGGATAATACTAAAATTCAATAAATGTCCACTTTATTCCCATGGGTGCTTCAAAACTATGAGAGGTAAAGAAGTTACCTACCAAGACAAAGACAGTAAAATAAATCTCAATAAATTTTTTTCTCTTTCAAAAAAACTGTCCAAGGAAAATTTTTGTTCTTCTGTCTTTTCAGTCATCTTCAACTCTTGTGATCCCATTTGGGATTGTCTTAGTGAAGATATGAAAGCTATTTCCTTTTTCAGCTTAATTTACTGATGTTGAAACAGAGGCAAACAGTCATAAATGTTTTGCTTAGGGTCACACAGCTAGTAAGATCTAAGATCAAATTTGAACTCAGATTTTCCTGACTCCAGACACTATCCACTGTGCTACTTACCTGCCTCAAGGAAAAAAATATAGTATTATTATTTTTAGTGAACTAGAAAGTTTTTTCAGCATTAATGGTAGATTAAGGATAGCCATATTGAGAAGGAAAACTAGAAGAAAGGTCTAATAAAATGAACCATTCTTTTCTCTAAATCAGTGAATCTGAAACTGCTTTGATAATTTCAAATAAATTCATATTCTCACATATTACCTTTATTTGGTGAACTGGGTGAAATAAATTTAGACAGAAGACAAATTTGAAAGCAAATTTTTAAAAGTTCATTTGAAGTAAACTAAAATGGTCTTTCCAAATAAAACTTGTATGCAATTCTAGGTGCTTTATTATTTGGGAGGTTGTGAGAAAGAACATATCTTTTTATGATTCCTACAATAGCTAACTGGGTTTATTCCATTAGTAAATGATGATCAGAGTTTTAAAAATAGAACAGTCCTTTCACTCACTTTAAACTTTCTGCTGATTTTAAAATCCTTGGCAGGCTACCTCTATATTGGGGAGAAAGAATAGGTGATTTTTAATCAGAAAGATTTTCTAAACTCTTTCATTGGTTGAGAAATGTCTCCATTTGTCTACTAGACACTTTTCACTGTGCTGAATCTAAGAAAAAGCATTCAAGTCATCATATATTAAGCCAGGATTAGATTAAGGATCATCAACCTATATATTTAAGTGTCAGAGACCATTTGGCCTGATCCTCTTTGATGCTGTTGAGTATCTCTAAATACAAAATTTAGTTTGTGACATACAAAATATAGCATTTCCCTTATGCCTTCTAATTTTGACTTCATGTATTCTTGGTTTTACCCTAACAACCTTATTCTGATGTGTTTTTAATGGACATTTTATTTTATTTTTCCAATATCATGTTGTGGTTGTTTTTTAACATTCATCCATTTGCAAATTTATAAGATACACATTTTTCTACCAACCTCTCTTCTTTCCCTATCCCCCCTCTCCTGGCAGTGAATAGTCTGGTAAATTTGTAGATGTTCATTTGGTTCAACATATTTACATATTAGTCATTTTACTCAAGAAGAATTAGGACAAAAGTGCAAAAAGAACCCATGATATAGGAAAGAAAAAAATGAGAAATTTTAGAAAAATGAACATAGCAATCATTCAGATTCTGTGGTGTTTGCTTGCCCCGCCCCCCCATTCCCCGCCAGCCTCTGGGTGTGGATGACATTGTCTAATACAGATGTCTTAGGATGTCCTGGCTCTCTGAACCGCTGAGAGATGCTGCATCCATCACAGTTGACCAACTCACAATGTTGTTGTTAATGTGTACAATGTTCTTTTGCTTCTGCTCCCTTTATATCTGATCTGTTTCTGATCATGATTTCTTGTGACTAAATTCATCATATCTAGCTGGTCCTAGACTATATCACGATTCATATGTTTATTTGTCATATACCCTTGCTGCCAATAACCTTCCCCTTCACTCAACCAATCTATTCACTCTATTTGGATTGGTCCCTTCTCATGTCTTGTTCTGGCAAGAATTATTGTATCACTTCTACCACTGTTTCTGGAATGAGTATGTCAATCAACTCCTCGATGGTTTTATTCTTTACCTTTTGATTTCCCAGATAAAACACTCTTCCCTAGCTACCACTTGTTTCCATGTGCTATCTCTTGTGACATATAACCTGCTCTTTAAGGTCAGGATTATTTTGTTCATAATTAGTCATTATTGCTATGTTTGAATAGTAAATACTCAATTACTTTCATTCATTTATTCAGAAGTATAGATCTTAGTTTGGCCTAAGGTGTGTTGACCTCTAATGCATGCTAAGAAGATGAGTCACCTAACTGAAAAACAGACCTGGAATGAAGTAGGTTTAAGTTCATATCTTAGCTGCCACACATAATAATCATGGATGATCAAATCTCTTTTTATTATTTACTCCTCAATCTGTAGAATTAAAAATGATAATATTTAAATTATTTGGGAATTGTAGTGTCACATAAAAATAACATTATTTTTGTTCCTTTTACAGAGCATCTCGATTTATTATTTGAAAGAGCATCTCGATTTATTACATTGAAACATAGAATAGACACTGTCATGTCATGAAATTAAATACCCCATAGTAATCATTAGGAAGCACTTGTATTAAACTGTGTTTAAAACATTTCTGTTCAAAAGATGATGGCATTCAGCATCCTATGACCCCAGTCATCATTCTAATAATTATCAAAACTAAAATATCTAATCATATTTCACCAATATGTATTATCTTCCTCCATTAGAATATCAGTTTCTGGATGGTAGAATATCTTTACTTTTGTATTTTTACCCCATGTGTCTGACAAATTGTATTCAATAAAAACTTACTTAATTTATTCAAAGAGAATATATGATTAAATACTAATGATATATCCTTAAATGCTATTATAAGAAAAATCAATTGAAATACAATTTTATGAAATAGAACCACCAAATACTAGCCTCTAACTTTCTGATTTTTTTAATCTTTTTAATAACATTTTATTGATTTTTTGTTTCATATCATTTGTATTTTCTAATGTATATTCCTCTCTTTGTTACCACACATCCTAGAACTTCATTCCAAATAAAAGAGGAGAAAACAAGTTGAGAAAAACTAAATAATATGTTAAAAAACTAGATGAGAAAGTAGATAGTGTGCTGGGTCTGGGATCAGTAAAACATGTGTTCAAATCCAACATCAGACAATTACTATTACTATTACAATTACTAACTGTGTGACCCCAGGAAAGTCACCTATCTCTGTTTACCTCAAATTCTTCATTTGTAAAATAAGGTGGGAAAGAAATAGCTAATAACTCCATATCTTTGCCAAGAAAACCCCCAAAGTGGTCAGATTTTACTGAGCAAGAAGATTTCTCTTTGAATCCTTCCCCTCATCCCCTCCTAAAAGGTCATTGTTTATAATATTTCTTTTCAAGAAAAAAAGAAAAAATCCAGAACTGATCAATACAGTAATAAATCTGATGATACATTTAATGATCCACATTTGGGCACCCTACTCCCAATCCTGTTCAAATGAATATGGGCAAGTGTAGCTTTCTTTTTCTTTTTATTTCAACATTTACACTCTAATTTACTCTACCATCCATTGAAGTCTATTTTTAATAGTGGTGGTGATGAAACTAATGATGCCTTTTTTGCCTGGGGAAATCATTTTAGACATGGCAGTATTGTCATTCCCAATTCTAAATCAACTAATTGATCAAATCAATCAGTAATTATTTATGAAAAGTTTGCCTTATTCCAGATACACCTTTGAAACTTTGTGACTATTACTGACATACAAATCTAAATTTTTATAACTTATACCTCATTTAAAGTCAATCTGATTTTTTTCAGACCACCTCATAATTTTTGAAGTAGGTTTACTTTTTTTCACCACCTCCTTTGTGAACTTTTCATGAAAAGATTTTTGAATCTAGCAAGCAGAATAGTTATTTAATGCAATTTTAAATGATTTTTCCCCACATTGTGCACAAACTTGACCTTTTCCAAAATAATCTGTATAAAATCATTCTATCTATAAAAATTAACTATAATATAGCCTCTGGGTTGGCTGCTAGGGTGACGTAAGCAATTATCTTTATCATTTACTACAAAGTGGATCTCACAATAATGAGTTAGTAAGTGGGTGATTGACAGATTACCAACTAAATATGACTGAAAAGAATGTCAATTGTGATTAGATTATGATAGTTGGAGTATCATTGTTCCTCTTTAGAATCCTTGAAATATCAACTAATTCAACAGAGGTGGGAGAAAGGAGCAAGAAATCAAAGCCCAGACTGGTTTATTTTGCCACAAGCAGAGATAAACTATATTGGTGGTTGAAGAAGTGATGAATATGGGAGCATATTAGTAATTTATAGCTGCTGCTGGGGGCAATAATGACATCTTGCTCTGATAAGAAAAATAACTGGATAAAAGTAATCTAAGAACTTCTATACTAAGATTATGAACAGCTTGTGAACACCAGTAAAGAAGAAGACTATTGTTCAATAATGGGAACCCCTGTACAAAAAAATGGAAAGAAAATATAAAGTATTAAGATTTATTGAGTGTCTAGGTTTTCTGATTACTTTGATTCTTGCTCTAGACATATCTCTATCCTCATACGTACTTGAGCAAGAACCATAAATCCAATTCCACTTTAGAACCTATCATATATCCCATGCTGTTGACAATAATCAAAAAGAAAATAAAAACACTATTGTGAAAACTCAACCATATTTTAGCATTATCAGCTATCATGGATGCATCAAGAAAGGTCTAAAATATTTCACTCTGTTTGATTGGTCCATTGATCACTTTGGAAAGAGTTTACTTATTTGGGATAAATTGTGTATTCCAAGGTATATTTCACTTGCTTGATTTGAAATTCAGGTTGCTAAATTGCAACAATATAGGAGCTTGTAACATTTTCAAATGCACATATATTCTGTGATGTTAAGGAATAGAAATGAAATGTGGAACATAGGCAGCATTTATAGACACATATTTGATTGAACTATAGTGAATGTTAGATTGAACTGAATCTTGTCTAAAATTTGGAGAAACCCAGTTATGCTCCATTTCATTTCTCTCCTCTTGAAAAGGATTCTTCAGTATAACATTTTGTTATTGTTGTCTGTGGTTATTCAACTAGTCTCAAACAAATATGCAGAGATAGATTCTGCTTAGCAGTTTCTTGATAAAGAAGCTAGTGAAAACTAAAAATAGAAAAAGACAGCCATACAAATCCTCCCTGTCTCCCTCAAAACATAGAAAGGTTAGAAGGCTTTAAGGGTAATGCCCTGAAGGGGAGTGAGCTAGTAATGAGAATATAATTTTGAAATTCTGAATTGGCCTTCCCACAGTTGGAGGATAGGAAGTTGTCTTAGAAAAATGGTTCCAAATTTATTTATTTATTTTTAATTTCAGTTATCCTAAAATAATACATTACAAATACCTTTTCTTGTCCTGTTAACTACTTGCTCTTTTGATCTGCATGTATAATGACAATGTATCTTATTATCTGTACTTAGGGTAATCAGGATTCCCTTTGGGCAGGCATCCTCCCTGCCACTCACTGTTACTTGCTCATCATGCTTAACTTTCTGGCTACTGCATGCACGGTTTTAGAATCAAAGCCATTGACATAGTGTTGTAGAGAGACATTCTCCCAATCAACCAGTTATCTAATAAAAATCTGGGTTATCTCCATGCCAATGAAAGAATAATATTTATATCATAATGTCTTAGAAAGTAAGACCCTAAAACCAAATTATTTATAGGTATAATTCTGGTTTTTGTGATAAATATACACATCTGTACATACGTCATGTATAATATGTAATATATAATGTATATGCACATATAATTTACACATGTGATATATAATATATAGCTAATCTTAAAAGCAATGCCTATGACTACTTGATTTAATACTATATTTTAGTTTATATGCTAGGCACTTACACATACACATTACATATAAACAAGTATATATACAAATGAGCATATACATGCAGCTAAGTATTGATTTGGGAATATGTCTATACATATGTGTACATATACATAATTTCACAAATGTCAATATCATGGTCCCTTAATTTTTAAAGGTATATTAGGAATGGTTAAAAATAAAAATTTTCACATGGAAAATAATGGAATATTTTTGTTCAATTTGAAAAGACAACTGAGAAGCATATTTAGAATTATATGAATTGAGTTAGAATGATACATATACAGAATGCATAGGCAAGGATTTGATAATACAATAATTACAATAGTATTAATGGGAACAACCATAAAAAATATCCAAAGCCTAACTATCATAACTATTGTTCATAATCTCAGTCATAAATTCAGACCAAAGATGACAAAACATATAACTGTTTTGGATTAAATTGTGTATATCAAGGTATATTTGGCTTGTTTGATTTGAGGTTTAGATTACTAGATTATAGTAATATAGGATCTTATACAAGTTTCAAATGCGCATATATTCTCTAATGTTTAAGAACAGAAATAAAATGTGAAATATGGTCAGTATTTGTTGACATATATTTGATTGAACTACAGTGAATGTCATATTGAATTTAGTCTTGTCTAAAATTTGGAGAACCCTAATTAGACTCTACTTTATTTTTTACCCTCTTGGAAAGGACGTTTCAATATTTAACATTCTGCTATTTTTATCTGTAATCATTCAACTAGTGTTGACAAATATGCAGTGGTAGTTAGAACAGATGCTGGCTTTGAACAGTTAAGGAATACCTGGTACAGCTTGTTGTCTATGCTGTCACAAGTACTCTTTGGGTTCGCTGATTTTTCTACAACTAATTTGTTGTATTTAAAGGTCAAAAGTATGACTGTGCTATAGAAATCAATATTAACTATGGAATTATAACGAAAAAAATGAAACCCAAGGTTCTCTGAGAAGAAAAATTGAAAAAAGAAAGATGGAAGCAATTATAAAAGAAAGAAAAAGATGGCTTATAGTCATACATTTCACACAGATGAAGAGAAGCACAGATATAAGACAACTTCTTTATAAATTTGATTGGTATATCTATGGGCATTCCATGCAGATAGCATTTGAGATCACAAACATTCTATGGCATCAGGTTTAAGAGACAATAAAAGCAATCGTTTTTTAGACAATATCCAGAGTATCCTACATAGTACTTTTCTAAGGGAGGAATAGGGAGTCAGCCATTTATATGACAGACCTTTGAGTTGTGAAATAAAAGTTTAATACAAGGGAGAAAATTGAAGCCCCCCAGAGCATGCCCTTAGGGATTTAAGAAAGATAAACATGATCTAAAGCTTGCTTTTGATACAGGGAGATCAAGCCAATATGCCATTAAACCATTTTGAAAAGGCTATAACTTTCATTAAAAAGATGTTATCTGAAGTAGATCTTATGGGGATATCAAAGGATTGTACAGAATGCACAATGGGGACATATTACCTTTTTCATTGCATTTGACAAATCTTTGTGGACTAAATGATTTTTGGAAAAAAAAATTCTCCCAGTGTGTGTGTGTGTGTGTGTGTGTGTGTGTGTGTGTGTGTGTGTTTATATATATATATAATATATATATGTATATATATATTATATATTACATAAAAAACAAAAGCAAAAAAATAAAAAATGGACACCAGTTTAAGCTTCATAATGTGCATTTGCCCGCCCCCCCGTCTTTTTTTTTTCCTTTTTCTCTTAGCAGTGGGTTAATAATGGCTTGTCGCCAGCTCAAGGGTATCTCTTTTTCTTTGATTCTCTTCAATGACACTAAATAAATCACCCCTCACTTCACTCCCAAAAGGTTGTTAACATTCCTTTGGCATCTCTTCAGTGGCAAACTCCTTACTATTGTTCTGACCCTGAAGAGCTCTTGACTGTTTAGTTTAGGTCAGAGGACACTGATTCAAGTCTTTCTCTGGGAATTCTCAAGAAAGGACTGTGCTCTATTTTACACCAGTCAGTAACTTCTCTCTGCAGAGCAAAGGTGATCAGAAGGGCAAAGACATTAGATGCCTCCTAAGAAAACCCCTGGATTGAGTAGCTTCTGAAGGAAATAAAATATTTCTACTTTTCCTTTTTTTCATCATTCATGGTCTAGAATGCCACACAATTTGATTTCCACTTCTCTGATTGTGCAGTTGTATTTCTTCTTTAGAAATTCCAAATATAGACATTCATATACATGAAGAAATTCAATTTTGTTTAAATTATATGAGTCATGCAAATGATAATAAATCAAAAGTGGATTGAATCTTACATCTTTAGCATAGTATCTACCATATAGTAATCACTAGGTGGTGCAATAGATAGAGCACCAGTCTTGGAGTCAGGAGGATCTGAGTTCAAATTCAACTGCAGACATGACTCTTACTAGTTGTACGATTTTGGACAAGTCACTTAACCCTGACTGCCTCACATCCAGGGCTACCTCCAGTTGTCCTGATTCATATCTGGCCACTGGACCCAGATGGTTCTGGAGGAGAAAGTGAGGCTGGTGACTTAGCCAAGCCCCCCTCACTCAAATCCAATTCATGTGCTTGTCATGGCATCACCTCCCTGACAAATGGTCTTCTTCAAAAATGAAGGACAAACCACTAAAATTCAAGAAGGCCAAGATTCAATTCTAATCTCAGACACTTAGTAGGTATATGATGCTAGGCAAACTACTTGAAAACCTCTGTATACCTCAGTTTCCACTTCTACAAAATGGAAATAATAGTAGCACCAACCTCCCAAGTAGTTTTGAGGATTCAAGGAATTAATCTCTGTCAAGTTCTTCATGAATCTTCAAGAGCTGTGTACTATTACTATTTTTTATTATTTTTCTTTATTATTTGCTTAGTTTTGATGTAGTTTTTATAATCTTTTTTTAATTGATATTTTCTTTTCTTTTTCTAATTACATGCTATGAAAGTTTTTTAACACTCATGCACATGCATATGCATATTTCAAAATTACATGATTTCCTTCCACCCTCCTTTACCACCTCTCTCTCCCTTCATGTGGAGAACAGACATGAATATTGTACATTTGCATTTGTGTTTAATATGTTTACAGATTAGTCATTTTTATATGAGAAATTAGGATTAAGGGAAAATAAAGAAAATTATGAGATAGGAAAGAAAAACATAAGAGAATTTTTTAAAAAGCGAGCTTAGTGTTCATTCAGATTCTGTAAGTGTTTTTTTTTTTGTTGTTGTTGTTTGGTTTTGTTTTTCTTCCTCTGGATGGGGATAACATTGTCCAGAGTTGGTCTTCTAGAGTAGATGTTACAATCTTATACATTTTTACAAATTCTCAAATGGGCATGTTTTTTCCCCCTTCTCTGTATGTCAAAGTCATTGAAATAATATGTAATCAAGGCAGTTAACTTAGAAGCAGAGACATCATACTATGTATTCCCCGATGCAGATTTTTGGTGATCTTCCTTGTGGAGGTTAATGAATAGTGGAGGAGACTTGATCTCTACTTCTATGCATGCTCAGAAATTCTGTAACTCTTACTAGTCATATTACTGCATTGCAAAGAAGCTTTGACTTGGTGGATGAACCAGTGAAACATTAAGCAACATTGGTTGATTGGTTGGTTCTTGTTCTTTCTTATCAAAGAAGACCAAAGTAACATTACTATGTTTGAGATAAATTATGGCGTATCCCACTGAAGTTGACCAGAAAATATGAGCTTGGAATGCTCTACCACAGGTTTGGCACAAATAGTCTGTGGGATCACCTGGGGTGGGTACTCTAAATTAATGGATGTCCTGTTTCCTTTGAGGTGACTCAATTCTGCCTTCCTCTTATAGCACAGCCTCCTCACTGACGAGGGCATGCCATGCTGGGCAGTCCTGTGCCAGTGTCTCCCAAGCTGTAAAATCAATTCTAAAGTTCTTCAATGAGACCTTCAGGGTGTCTTGGTATGGCTTCTTCTGACCCCTTGGTGAGCAATTATGAACACCTTGTGAGTTCTTCATGAAATTTAATATTTTTGAGCAAGGGTACATCAGGCATTCTAACAGCATGTCCAACCCATCATTGTTGCGCTCTCTGTAGTAATGTTGGAATGCTAGGCTGCTTAACTAGAGAAAGGACCTCAGAGTCTGGAGTCTTCTCCTGTCAGTGATCTTCAGAATTTTCCTAAGCCAATTTAAATGGAAGTGATTCAGTTCTTGATATGGCACTGGTAGACTATCCAGGTTTCACAGCTATAATTACTAATCTACTACATTGTTCTCTGTCTTGGGCAGTGAACAAGTGAGGAAAAGAAATGCTTTTAATCTTTGGGTGTTTGCTTTAAGGTTTCTAAACTACAAATATCTCAATATTTCCTCCCAGCTCTGGTAGGTGGATCTCATTATTATCCCCTTTAACAGATGAGGAAACTGAGGCAGACAGAGATTAAGTGACTTGTGGTAAAGGGAACTCAGACCTTTTAAATCTTACTGCCTAGGTCATCACTAGACCTTTGCATTGAAGCCTCTATTTTTACTTATGTCCTTGTTTATTTAGACTTTTCTTAAGTGAAAGAGTATTGGAGATGGAATGAACTTGGTTGCCACATTGTGAGCTTCAAAAGACCAGAGGAACAGAAACTTAGTGAGAAGAATCTATATGGTTCTTGACTGAAAGTCAAAGCTAGAACAGCAATGCAGGCTTGAGATGAACTATGAAATCCAGATCATCAATGAGCTGACCAATCAAAAGGTTATTTTTTTTTTTTTACAAAATAAGGCAGTATCTTTGTATATTGGCAATGCCATATTTGCAAGCAAAATTGGTAAGGTGAAGATGTTTTGTAGCAACCACTCCCCTACAACTAAAGCTACGGGGTTTGAAATTTGGTGGAGGATGGGGAGATAAGAGGAGTTGGAAGGAGGATTCTGTAGTTATCTTTTTTGATATATATTCTCAGTAATATATCCCTTTCTATTAGCTAATTGATATACATTTTCAGTAATATATCCCTTTCTATTAATTTAATTCTTATAAATTGAGGGTAGAATCAAAAAAATGAGCATCTACTCAATTTCCCTTATTTGCTACCACAAATAGAGCTGCACAAATATTTAGAGAACTCTTCATTTCAAATGTTTATGTGAACTATTTTTGCATAACCTATTATGCAGCCTTACTAGTACATTTTGATCAACCATACTTAGACACATAATACCTTGACTCCAACAGTGACATCATTTTGGTTCTCTTTGAGGATGCAGAACAACAGTCTCAAAATGATCTCCAAATGATCTCATATCAGAATATAAATGATTTAAGCTTATTAAGTTCCTTCTGATGTCTCTTTCCTGTTTACATTTTTAATACTTCCCCTTGAGTCTTGCATTTGAATGTCAACTTTTCCAAATTCTCATCTTTTCATGAGGAATTCCTCTGTTTCATCAAATAACAATTTTTTCCATTGAAAGATTTTACATAGTTTTGTTGGTTGTAATTCTAACTCCTTGGCCTTCTGAAATATCATATTCTCAACCCTCTACTCCTTTACCTGCTAAAGCTTATGTGAGCTTGACCTTGCCTCAAGAATATTTGAATTGTTTTTATTTGGCTACTTGCAATATGTTCTCTTTGACCTGAGGGCTCTGGTATTTGATTACAATATACCTGAGAATATTCACTTGGTCATGGCTTGGCCCCAATTGGTTCAGACTGAGTATCAATAGCAATTACTTATATTTTGGTCTGAAATCCCGAGGGTCTTTCTCTCCCAGACTGATTTTTCATTCTTTGCCTTGTCTTTTACCTAGCATAGCCCCTGTGCAAGGATGACACAAAAATTCATGAAGTGTTCCATATCAGTATCCAGGGCCATGTCCCCTTGTCCCATTTGATATGTTGCCAGACGACCCCGTTGGCTACAGAGGAAAAAGTATGTCTGTTGGCTTTGTACAGCCTTCCCTCATTTAAATCCAATTCACTAGTATGTTATGGCATCACCTCCCTAATGTCATGTCATCTTAAAGAAGAAAAAAAGATAACACCCTCAGAACTGCTTATGGACAAAGAGTTGCCAATAAGCAATAGTTGTACCCAGTCCCATAAAAAGAGTATCCTGTAATTTCTTTCTGATTAGTTTTCTGATGCCTTTACCATATATCTTTGAACTGAAACCTCTTTAAGCTGCTTGTATTGCTCATTATTATCATCTCTAAGGTCTATACCCCTGTATCACATGCTTTTCCTAACTTCCTTAGGTGTCAGCCTCGAGTAGTGTCTTACTCTGATCTTTTGTTGATTCTACCTTTGCAAAATTGAATTTGAGGAGTTAATTTAAATTTATTTGGTTGTTGGGAGAATTCTTCTGGACTTTTGCCTTTATTCTATCATCTTGGTTCTGCTATAATTTAATCTTTTGACTTGCTTTGTTTAATTTAGCTTAAGAACAGTGTGACAATTATGTTCTCACATTTTCTGTTTTCAAAATACTCTCAAAATGTCTTTGGTTTTTAAGGTCACAAGTTGATTTTTAAAACTTGGATAGAAATCTTTTGATTGTTTGCCAGTCCTTGCTTATCTGAGCTTTCCTCTTTTGAACCAAGATATAAACATCATTTCAGTGACTGATGAGTGGCTGAGGTGACTGAAGATTTTTTATTCTTTATTAGAAATATGTGTTAATCACAGTGTGATCCCTTGATTAGTTTCTTATACAAATAATTGCTGTGTATTCTAGGGTCAAATATCTGAAGACCAGTCCTTGGAGTATATAATTATTTCCCACAAGTTTTTAGTCTAACAGACCTATTAAAAACCTAGGGAACTGGTATAGGGGGAAGTCAATTTTTTGGTATATGTGACTAAGGAATGTGAATTGGCAGAAGTCTACTTATTGTCTTCTTTCATCTCTCTCTCTCTCTCTTTTTTTTCTTTTCTTTTCTTTTCTTTTTTTTGAGTAATGGGGTTAAGGGATTTGAACACAATCACAAAGCTAGTAAGTATCAACAATCTGAGACAAGATTTGAACTCAGGTCCTCCAGATTCCACAGTTGATGCTCTTTTCACTGTACCAGCTAGCTACCCCCACTAATTGTCTTGAAGTCAGAAAACCTAATGCCTTGTGATGCTGAGCAGGGCCCAAGTATGAATTCAAAAGCAGCAATTCACTCCTTCATTGCTTTCTTTGGTGTTTTTTTAATTAACATTTTTATTTATTTACACATTACAAAAATAATCTTGTTTTAAGAGTAAACATAATCCTGCCTCCTCCCACAAAAATAAAAAAAAAAAACCCTCAGGAGAAAGAAAGTGAAAGAGGGAAAAAATGTGTTTCAGTCTGTATTCTAATACCATCAGTTCTGTCTCGGGTAGATCACATTCTTTATCATAAGTCCATCAAAGAAATTACTTCCATATTTTTTCCACAGTTGATGTTGCTGTTTCTAATTCCCTCCATCCATTTTTCCCCACTACCAATTATTATATTTTCTCTCTCCTTTCATTCTGTCCCTCTTCAACAGTGTTCTGTGGGACAGTCAAATGGCACAGTGGACAGAGCATCCCACCCCAGAGACCCAGCACCCCCAACCCCAGCCCCATGGAGGCCACCCAATTCCACCACCTTGAAGAAAGTAAAAAAGAAAATGTGTTATATCTGACTATCCTCTCCTATGATCTACCCTCTACTCTATCACCCACATCCCCCCTCCCCTCCCCCTGCTCCTTCTCCCATCACCTTTCTCTCCTTTTTCTTCTAGATTTCCTATGCTCTATTAAGAATTTATGTTGTTTCCTTTCTGAGCCATTTCCAATGAGAATGAAGGTCCCTCATTTGCCTTCACCCCCCCTTCCATACCATTGCAAAATATATTTCTTGACTCTTTTACATGAAATATCTTGCTCTATTTTACCTCTCCTTTCTTTTCTCCCAGTGCATTTCCTTTTCACCCACTGACTCCATTTAAAAAAATATATTATACCTTCAAATTCAGCTCTCTCCTGTGCCTCATCTATAAAAGCTCCTAACTGCTTTCATATGAGTATTATCAGTATCATTTTTCCATGCAGGAATACATGTAGTTCATCATCATTAAGTCCCTCTTAATTTACCTTAATCATCCACCCTCTCTATGCTTCACCTGAGTCCTGTACTTAAAGACCAGACTTTCTGCTCAGCTCTAGCCATTTCAACGGAGACATTTGAAATTCCCATTTCATTGAAAGTCCATCTTTTCCCAGAAGAGGATTTCAATTTTGCTGGGTAGTTGATTCTTGGTTTCATTCCAAGCTCTGTTGCCATCTGGAATATTATATTCTAAGCCCTAAGAACCCTTAATGTGTATGATGCTAATTTGTTTCTGGCTGTTTGTAATATTTTCTTTGACTTAGGAGCTCTGGAATTTGGCTATAATATTACTGGGGGTTGTTTATTTATTTGTTAGTTTGTTTATTTATTTTGAATCTCTTTCATTAGGAGATCAGTGCGCTCTCTCAAATTCTATTTTGCCCTCTTTGTCTAGGATATCAGGGCAATTTTCTGGTAGAAATTCTTTAAAAAAATTTAAAAAAAGAATTTCTGTACTTAAAGACCAGACTTTCTGCTCAGCTCTAGCTCAGCTCTAGAAATTCTTTAAAAAGAATTTCTCTTTTCCTGATCATGACTTTCAGATAGCGCAATAATTCTTAAATTGTTTTTCTTGGATCAGTTTTCTAGATCTGTTGCTTTTTCAATGAGATATATTTCATGTTTTCTTCTAGCTTTTCATTCTTTTGATATTGTTTTATTGTGTCTTGATTCCTTGCAAAATCACTAGCTTCCTTGATTTCCATTCTATATTGGAAGGATTTGCTTTCTTCAGAGAGCTTTCTTATCTCCCTTTCCATTTGACCAATTCTGCTATTTAAGGTATTTTCCTCCTCATTAACTTTTGAACTTTTTTTTCCATTTTTATCTAAACTGATTTTTAATATGCTATTTTCTTCAGCATTTTTGGAGGATCTCCTTGACTAAGCTGTTGACTTCATTTTCATGTTTTTCCTGCATTTCTCTCATTTCTCTTCCCAATTTTTCCTCTACCTCCCTTACTTGATTTCCAAAATCTTTATTGAGCTCTGAAATAGCCTGAGCCCAACTTCTATATTTCTTGGAGTCTTTAGATGCAGAAGTTTGGATTTTCTCATCTTCAGAGTTTGTGTTTTGGTCTTCCTTGGAACCCAAATAATTGTTTATGGTCAGCTTCCTTTTTTTCTGTTTACTCATTTCCCCAGTCTATGCCTTGTTGGGGTGTTTTTGGAGCTTTTGAGTATTTTTGGAACACCCCTGCAAGGTCCTCAATTCCTTCAAGGTCTTATGGGAGGCTCTGACTGCTCTCCTGCTTTTGCTCTGGTCTATGGATGACCACAAGTCTTCCCCTCTGTCTTGGAGGACAGTACCTACTTTATGGCAATGGGTGATCCCAGACTTCAACCATGGTCTGAATATGGACAAAGCACAAGAGTCCTGTCCCAGGGACAGACCTTAACATTTTCTCCCCACTCTCTTACCTTCCGTGGGCTGAGCAATCTGGAAGCAGATGCTGGGCAGCTCCCAACTGGGCTGCTCTGTGGGCCTGCTTCCACTTCTGGAATTTGGGGTGCACTGAGGGTGGTGGTTGCACCGAGGGCCATGCTGGCTCCCACTAACTCTGCTGATCTTCCAAGTTGTGTTTGATGTTCCCTGAGTTGCCAGGTCAGGATATTCATTCTGCTGCCAGGCTCCCTGGGACCCAGGCACCTAAGGGCCCAGCAAGCTGTTCCATGAAGACTGGAGCTCCTTCATTTCTGGGTGTGATAATCCTGGCTGTGCTGCCACCGCCCTCTACCCCCATGGAACAGCTTTCCCACAATTTTCCAAGTTACCTTGTGCTGGATAATTGCCTCACTGGATCTTTCTGTAGGTTCTAGCTCTTGAAAATTTAGTTAGAGCCATGATTTTAAGGTTTGGGGAATATTTTTGAGAGAACACCAAGGAAAGGCTGTTCTCATGCCACCATTTGGCTCCATCTCCCCCCACCCCATTAGTGTTTTTAGGGAGGAAGAACTAGTGTGAGCTATCTTTTTGAGCTGAGTTGGGGTAAATGGCAGTTGCCATATATTCTCCCACCGGGAAGGTATAGCAGCTGCTTTTATGAATAGGTGATCAGTCAGTATTTTTAATTGGATATGTCCAGACAGTAATCCTGTGAATTTAGGAAATAAGAGATACAGTCCAAAATCCCATTAAAGGCAGGAATAATATGGTGATAATAGGGAATCCCAAGTGAATGGGTGGCTCATGTCACTGGTAGGAACTTCAGATGGATTAGTGAATGCAGGTATCAGACTCCCAGAAACAGCTCCAAACAGCATCCTGAAACCTGCAAAGAAAAGAGGAAGATGAAAAGAAAGGTCACTACTTTAGTAATAACATTGAATCTGGTCTTGGCAGTCAGTCATTTGTTCTCCTGGCTCTTCAGCCAACTAGAAGATGTCAAGTTACAAGTATTTAAAAAAATTGAATACTCTTTATTAAAATTTGTATTTACACAAATGTTCCAAAACCTCTTACACTCTTCAACTAGAGAAGGCAGAAATGATTTTAAAAAAACAGATGCAGTCAATCTTCAAAATAACTTGTACTTTTTAATGGATACAAATAATAAATGATCTGTACTTTTAGCATTCCCAATATGACTATCTATAAATTGCTCTCAACTTTCCTGACTTAGCAGATGAAATCTCAAGTATTGGCTTAAATACAAAGAGTTTGAATGATTTGTCCTGGGTTAAATAAGTTTTTAGTGTCCAATGCGACATGTGAATCTAGATCTTCCAGACTAGTATGCTATCCACTATATGCTGCTTCCTCTATAAATACTACAAATGAAAACTAATAAAAATATTATAGGAAGGAAAGCAATAACTACAATAGGTTTCTTCCTAAAGGAAGAGAATTTAAAAAAATATACATAAGCAAATTCCACTAGAGGCACAAAAATGGATTATTTTTCCTGGAAAACATGTACAAAAATAAAATTCTAAATAAATTTCACAAGTCTTGTGTGAACATTCTTAAATATTTCATACATGTGAGTCCATTATTTGTACATTACATCTAGAGAAAATAAATTAACACAATCATTTGAATCAATTGCCTGCACACTAGATAAATCTTATTTCTCTTTTTCAGCTTCTTAGCAAATGTAATACATGCCATAAGATGTCTTGTCCTTACATGAACAATGCAGACATTTTTTAGGCCTCAGAGTTCTGAGGTGCTTGGGTGAAGAATAAATTCTATACTTCTTTCTTTGTCTTGCACTCCATCCCTCAAATGCTCTGGCATCTTCCTGACTATTATATTGAAAATAATTCTGTTCCTTGCTATTCTGATATTTATACTTTTTGATCACTTTCCTCAAAACATAATCATGAGAGTTATTCATCTTATTTTTCTTAAAAACTGGAACATCAAAGCCCTCTCCTTCCTTTTGTGTTGGATTTTGTAGGTTGCCTTTATTTACCTTTCTCATCATGAAGCCCAACATATGTGGCAATATTGTTGATGGTTCATTTTATCACTTCCAATAGGTTGGTTAAGGATATTTCAAGGCCTTTATCAAATGAGTCAGCATCATTCTCCTCTACCTGATATATGATTATCTGACATATTTCATCCAGACAGAAGTGGCACAGTGAACAAGAGTGCTGGTCCTGGAGTCAGGAAATCCTGATTTCAAATGTGACTTCAGACACTAGCTGTGCAACCTTGGACATGTTTTTTAAACTTGTTTACCTCAGTTCCCCATTGGCAAATTAATCTGAAGAAGGAAATTGAAAACCATTCTAATATTTTTGCCAAGAAAACCCTAAACTAGGTCACGAAGAGTCAGACATAATTCAACAAAAATATCTCATTATCTTCATCTGTAAGTTCTTATGTTTCTTCATTGTGAATATAATCTTCTGAATGAATAGATTCAACTTCAAATTTAAGACTGAATTGGTTTGAAACTGAATCATCTGAATTTTAACTTAATTCACCAATGTCACTATTAAGACTTGAAGAAATTTCTATTGAATCATTGATATTCTTTTGCTCACAGTATATCTTATATAGCACATAGGATACAGCTTTCATCAAATATAAGGAGAAGCTCACTAACTTGCTCTGCATCTTTCACCTGTTGTTTCTCCTGTTTCATTGTGTATTCTTCCAGATGAGATCACTGTTCTAGAATTCAGATTTGATGATGATTTCTCTTTCTGTAATTCTTGCACTGACTCCTTTTATTCCTCTTCCAATTTCAAGCTGACACTTGTTTGCATTCATAAATTGACTCGGATCAGCAGGTTCTCCTTGATTTTCTGCTATCAAGTTTCTAGAAATCATTTCATATAATCAATCACCCATGCTTTTTCCTCAGAGAAGCTTGGTACCACGAAAAGATCTCCAAGAATGTAATCTGAACAATAAACAATATGCTATTGTTTTCTAGTATATGATTGTTTTGTCATAATATACCAGTCAAGTTAGAATAAACTTCCTCCTTTGTAAATATGTCTTTCTGTGTACCAGCTCCTGCTCACGCAACTGAGCCCCACAACTCTGGCTGTATCTCCTGTTCCAGATCTGAAAGGAACTTTCTGGTCATGCTGGTGAGGGCTCTACAAGGGTAGCTTCTGGTACCCATCATTCCTTACAGATCCTTGGCAGGTCTTTGGAGATAGGGAATTGGGGTGAGAGCCTCAAAAAATCTGTAGTCCCCAAGAAAGCTCCAGTGTGCCCACATTCAAATTGTAACCATTTAAAACTAGAATCCAAAGTATTCGAATATATGTATTATATATGTTTACATCTATATCTATATATCTAGAAATATCTATTGTAACTATGTATCTATTTTGAGTATATATCCATGGAGGTAAGTAGAAATAGGGTTGAATGACTTCAAGGGAGGCAGTTGTGAAAGCAGATGTGGACAATTGACTATCAGAGAGAATCTCTCTATAGCCAGAAATGAAGGGAACTAGCCCCAAATATGACCCTTATATCCCTTTACTAAGGTACTGGAAATTGTAGAACCTGCTTAGAATCCCATTGCTGAGATTGTTTTCTCTTTGGTTGACCTCAATCCAAACTGAAGGTATTTTTTTTTGTCTATTCTAACCTAATTTTTAGGTATAGTAACTTTTCATCAACTTTTGTGTAATTAATGTTTAAGGGAAGGTAGCTAAACCCATCATAATGAGCAAAAGATAACTCTTAAGAGCTATCAGAGGCAGTGACATCTATTCCATACTTGAAAGTATTATAACTTTAGACTGTTATGTGTTAGATGTGTTAGAATTTATGGATTTAGCCTCAGGATTCTTAAGTTAAGTTCTGTAAATCTCATTTTGAAAATATTGTGCTAACTTAAATTCTATTAACCAATTTCCTTTATATACCTATGAATTTTATTGAAAATTATAAAATCATTTATAGGCCTCAATATACCTATCCTAGGGGATCAATGATATATAAAAAAAATAATGAATCTCCGTTGGGACAATTCTTTTTTAATTTTTTTTGGAGACAGGTAAAGGAAGGAGCTTGTGCCTATCCATGCCCATCTACCTGCTCCCCCGTTAGGCAAAAATTATAGCACCTCTTGGAATCTAGTTGGTCCTGATTCAAAATCAGATATCTGTATAAGGTACATAAGAGCTCAACCATATGATTATAATATATATTTTATAGCATGCATGTCCATTATTCTCTGGGTACAGCTTTAATCACTGCTTCTGTTTAACTCTTCCCAATTTTTACAATTTCCTTATTCATCATTTTCCATTCAGTATTATATTATATTCATGTATCACAATTTATTTAGCCAGTCATATTTCTTTGCTTCTTTTATTTTTCTGGGGTGATATTGATTTTTATAATTGAAAAATGCCTTCCTAAAAAAGAATTTGGTTTAGAATAGCTAGAAAAAGCAGTATTCACTTATTAGATAAAACCATTGCTTAAAAATATTTTCAACATATATATGAAGACAATTTGGATGTTGTTATTGTTGAATATTAAAACATTTAAGAAATAAAAAGACAAAATTTATTTCTGAGGTTAAAAAAAGTGAACATGGTTCATTTTTGAGCAGCTTTAAATGAATCTGATAAGTATAAAACTTGTCTTGCTAGAGAAGAGGTTAACATTTATACTGAGTCATGTATATTACCTATTTTATGGATTAAAATTCTTCCACACATCAGTTAAATCATAAATGTGCAAAACAGGACAATTCTTTTACAGATGGGGGATGAGACTTTAAATGGTTCCTGTCTTTGAGATAATAGATAGCATAGTTAAAAATCTCCTCCCAAATGAGCACATTCTTTTGCAGACAATTCAGCAAAATACTATTTATAATTTGAAAGGAATCCTATTTCTCCCCTCACATGGTGGGGGCATAAATGTTAATGAAGCAAATAAAAGTTTGATAAAATTTGTCCTGAACTTTTAATGACCTCCCTTATTGCTAGCTAGCAACTTGGGTGTGAAATCAATGGAAAAGAAATAAGATTGGCAGAGACTTTCTGGTTTCCTCATTTGATTTAAAGTAGAGAAAGTTCCTAAGTTTTGCATAACTATACACCTTTCTACTCCCAGAATATCAATAGTTCCTGAGAGGGTATCATTGAGGAAAAAACAAAATAATTATATTTAATACATATAAAGGCTATGCCTCTGGTGAATTGCTGCAAGCTCTATTTGTGGGCATTGCTACTCTTGGTCACTATGCTCCTGAGAGGAGAAAGTTTATTTTGTCCAACTCAAATTTCCATCTTGAAATATGTAGAAATTCTATCATGCTTTAGATTTTATTCAAAAATTAGCAAGTGTTTAAAGTCTGTCTCCTACCCTGGCATATGCTAAGTATTTATATAATAAATATTTTCTAACGGATTCATTCCAACCATGTCATCACATAGTAACTGCCCAAGTTTCTTTATATAAATCTGTTCCAATAATTTTTTTAAATTTTAAAAATTTTCATATATGGAACAAAACAAGCATTTCCATATATTACATAGTATAATAAAAAAGATTGCACATAAAATTGCAAATCTATTATGCACAATTTGCTATTCCTTTTAAATACATAATGAAGTTACCATGTAATAGTTTCCTTTTATTTGCCCCCTCTTATTATAATATCACTTTGTATAAATATACATACACATGCATAACTATGTATTAATATATACAAACACCATCATTCCAAGGGTTATTAGACAGAAACCTTGCATATATTTTTTGAATTGACTACTATAAGTTGATATATGATCTTATTAACAATTAATTCAATGAGAATATTTTGACTGTGGACTCTGCTTAACTGTGTCAATTGCCATAAGAGATTAAAAGGGTATGGAATGAAAACTTATTGGGAGAAAAGGATCATTTCCTTTCTGTCTTTGCATCCCTGGCATCTACTGCTGTAGCCTGTGTGAAACCTTGTACATAGTAGATGCTTAATAAATATATGTTGGCTGAGCTGAAATTGAATCCAATACTATAAGATAATACCTTCAAAGAATTTGTGTGTTCATTTATGAGTCTACTGCAGAACATTTTTGGCTACTTTTTCTCACTCATTCCATGCATTCTCCTTTTATTTCTTCCTGTCTTCCTTTTCTTCTTTGCCCTCCCTTATTTCCTTCTTTATTCCCTCTCTTCCTTCCTTTTTCACTTCCTTGTTTCCTTCCTTCCTTTCTTCATTTCTTTCTTCTTCTCCAAGTTATTATTTTGCTTGCAAGGCATTTTTCATACATCATCTCACTAAGACTCATAATAAACCCTATAACATATATCTTACATTTCTTTTTACAAAGAAACAGGTTCAAAGAACTTAAAGGATTTGCTCATGGCTAAATAGTAAATGTTGAAAGTGGGTTTTCTATGTAATTGTTGATTACTCTAACTTCATCTAAGTGCATTATTGCATTGGTTCTCCATGGCAACCAATTCTCCAGGGAAGTGGGGGAAAACAAACAAAAAATATGTTAGTTAACAGAAAATCAGTAGAGCAAACCCTTAACTAGAAGAGCTCTAGATGTGCTTCAGTCCAACTTCACATATTTCCCTCTACACATACTTCAATAAACCATGGGTTTTAGCCTTATATTGCTTACCCTGAACAGAACTAGAATAAATCACAAACATTTATTAATTAACTAAAAGATAACTTTTTTAACCTAGTTAACAGTCACAGAGTTACTACAACTTTGGGAAGAATGAAAGACTGTTATACCTCATAATATAAATATAATTTTTACTAAGGATTTTTGAATAATTTTGTTTTCAATTTTTATCAGGCAGCTAGGTGGCACAGTGCATAGAATATATCTTCCTGAATTCAAATCTTGTCTCAGACAGTTACTATGTGATTCTGGAAAATCCCTTAGCCCTTTTGCCTCAGTTTCCTCATCTGTAAATGGGCTGGAGAGGAAATGGAAAATCACTCCAACCACTTCTTTGCCAAGAAAATCTCAAATGGGATCACAAAGCATCAGACACAACTTAAAAATGACTCAAGAACAAAAAATTATTTTAAGTAGGTTCTGTAGGTGTGGCTGAAGGTAAGAATTGTTCCTCCACCCTAGTCTTTTTCATACTTAAGTTTTTTCAATGCTCCTAATTTTTTTGCCACAATGATGAGATAGATGAATATGCTTGTTAGAATAGGTCAATTTCTAAAAACCACAAAGACCAAGTCTGCAATAGCTTTTGGTTATTTTCTTTGATATTTTATTTCCATACTTTCTTGCTCATTTGAATTTTTGAGAACAAGCTATGAATACATGCTGGTCCCACAAAGGTGGATGTAAAGATACTGATATAAATCAAGTCACTACAGTTGTTGGTACTCTTTTGAAGGAAGTGTACTTTGAAGGAACTGTACTTTCAAGTTTGGTGTTTTTTTATGACATGTCTATGACTTTTCTTAAAGACGTCCTCCATATAGAAAATAAATTGAAATTAAAAGCAATTGAAATTAAAATTGAAAAAGACCTTATTGATCATCTAAACTGATCCTTTTGTTTTATATATAAGGGAACTGAGGACCATAAAGATGAAATTATCTTTCCATAGCCAGGTAGCTAAAAAATGCTAAAACTCATTCAGTTTCTCCCATCCAAAGATACATCAGATACATCATCTCAGTTCTTTGAACTCTTAGAATCATTGTCAGTATCACTCACTCTGGCATTTTCTTGCTATCTTGAAATATTGTGTTTTGTCTCATTGGAGTGTTATAAACTCCTTATGGGTGAGACTTAAATTTATACTTCTACATTGGGGTGCATTTTATATATATATATATATATATATATATATATATATATAATATATATATATATGAAATGTTCAATTTATTGATTATTCTTTTAACACTCCAGCAAATGTCCTACTGACATTTTGGCAAGAATTTATAATAATTTGATTAAGATTTTGGGAATCTCATAAAAAAAATCCAAACTATTGGGTTGTCATTTAAAAAAACATTTATTTATTAAAATTTTGTGTTCCAAATTTTCTCCATCTTTCTCCTCACCCTCCTTGAGAAGGCAAAAAATTTCATATAGTCTATACATTATAGTCATATAAAACATATTTCCATATCAGTCATGTTTCCAAAGGAAGCCAGACCAAAAAAGCAACAGTAAAGAAAACCAATAGAAAAATAAAGTAAAAACAAAATAGTATGTTAAATCTGCATTAAGATTCCATCAGTTCTTTCTCTATAGGGAGGCAGTATATTTCATCATAATCATTCAGAAATGTGTTAGAAGGCTGATTTATATGAGGTGTAGTTGTACAAAGTTATCAACCTTACTTCTATAGTCATTGAAGTATAGTCAAGATGACTTCTGATGGCCTAGGATGAAGTGAATGACCTTGGCATCTTTGCTGTCTGACTGAACACTAATTCCACAGAACTGTTGGAAAAAAACAAGATTCTGGACAGAAGATAGACACTGTGATAGATGCTCTCTCTTTCCCTCAGAAATAACATGAGCAAAACCTCTTAATAGAAATTCTATCAACAAAACCCAGAAAGAGAAGCTAGGAGAAGAACACTTACCAAGAAAGTCTGTCTCAGGGGACTGTGGATGAACTGGGAGATGAGAACAGAGGACCAACACTGGGGACAGCAGCTGGGGGAGGCCACAGGGTCAGTCTCAGCCTTGGAGACTTCAGTGGGTGATGGGTGAGAGAACCAGCTTTAGCTGTGGAGTCTTTGGTCAGAGGGAGAAGAGCTATGGGTGGATGAACTCCAGCACAAAGTCTTAGAGCACACCTGGAGAACAACCAGCTGGGCCAGGGGACCTGAGCTCCATACTTTCTGCAGAGACCTTTGCCCAGAACAAACAATAAACAACCCCCCACCCACTCAGGGTGGCAGAGCTCACTAAACAGAAAGAGATTAACTTTAACCTTCCCCCATGATCCAGCCCAGTTTTCAAGGTCAACTCAGACCCTGCTGCTGAGGACCTCAATCCAGAGAAAGCAGCCAGCATCCCCTACTGACTGGCCCCTGGAATTACTAAGCCAAGTGAGCAAAGCCTCTAGGATCTTCAAGAGCAAACCTCTGAGTTCTCCCCCCCACCCCAATACAAGATATAAAAAGGCCAGAGAAAAGGGGGGCCCATGGAGAAATACTTAGCAGAGACAGATCATAACTGAAACAGATCTAGCACTGCTGAGGAGAATATGAATTGGTCTCCAGTCCAGAAAGACTTCCTCGAAGAAATCAGGAAGGAGTTTAAAAATCAATTGGAAAAACTGGGAAAAGAAACTCAAGAGAAAATTAACAAATTGCAAGAGAAAATTAACATCTTGAAACAAGAAAACAAATCTTTGTGAAAAACAATTGGACAAATACAAAATGAGAATAACTCTCTCAGATCTTCAATTGGGCAAATGCCAAAAGAAAATGATTCTCTCAAAACTACACCTGGGCAAATGGAAAACTCCTTCAAAATTAGAAGGGACCAACTGAAAAAGAAATTGCAAAAGATAAAGGAAGAAAAACCGTCTCCTCTAAAAATGAGAATGGAATTGGTAGAAACTAATGAATTCATGAGACAACAAGATTGTGTTAAACAAAACCAAAAGATCAAAAAAAAGAGAGAAACAAATGTAAAATACCCCATCAGCAAAACCACTGACCTGGAGAATCAATCGAGAAAGGAAAATCTGAGAATTCCTGGCCTTCCTGAAAACATTGAAGAGAAAAACAAGTATGGACTTAATATTGCAGGATTTAGTGATGGAAAATTGCCCTGATATGGAACCAGAAGGCAAAATAGTTATTGAAAGACTACATTGATCCCCTCTGGAAAGCGATCCTAAAATGAAAACACCAAGGAATATTGTGGCTAAATTCCAGGACTATCAGATAAAAGCAAAAATCCTGCTAACAGCCAGAAAGAAAAAAAATTAAATATCAAAGAGTCACAGCAAGGATTACACAGGACCTGGCCACAACATTAAGGGATCAAAGGGCCTGGAATGAGATATTCTGAAGAACAGGGGAGCTTGGAATGCAGCCAAGAATCCACTACCCAGCAAAGCTGAACCTTCTCTTCCAGAGAGAAAGATGGGCATTTAATGACATGGGAGACTTACAAGATTTCATGATGAAAAGACCAGAGCTAAATAGAAAATTTGGCTTTCAAACAAGAGGCTCAAGAGACACATGGAAAGTTAAAAAAAAAACTGCTATACAATAAGATGAAACTGGCTATATACCCACTTGGGAGAAAGAGTCTCATAATTCTTGAGAACTATAAATCTATTAGAGAAATTATACATAGCCAGAAGTGATAGACACTCATAACTTTTCTGTGACTCAGATAGAATGATTTGAAAATAATGCCTCCTTAAAAAGGGGGGGACAGTAAGGATAAGGGAGGCTTGAGGGAGACTAAATGGGGTTAAATATCAGTACCTCAAGAGGTACAAAAGACCCATATAATTGAGGGGAAGAAGGGAGGAGGTGAAAACCACCTGAATCTTCATCTCATCAGATTTGGCTCAAAGTTAACAGACACATTTAGTTCAGTTAAGGAATTTATCCTACCTTTTAAGCATTAAAAGGGGAAAAGGGGTGGGGGATGGGAGGGGAGAAAAATGGCAACTAACAGAAGGAAGATAAGAAGGAGGAAAAGGGAAAGAGGAGAAAAGGGAAGGGTTCGATTTAAGAGGGCTAATACTCTGAAGGTTGGTGGTATTCAGAAACAAAACAATGGGGAATATGGATAAAGGAAAAAAAAGGGAAAAATACAAACAGAAGGAACATAGCATGGAGGGCAACAAAGAGTTAGTAATTATAACTTTGAATGTGAATGGAATGAATGTTTCCTTAAAATGTAAGCAGATAACAGAGTGCATTAAAAAGCAGAATCCTACAATATGCTGCTTACAAGAAACTCATTTGAAGCAGAGAGCTACATATAAAGTAAAGGTAAAAAGGTGGAGAAAAATTTATTTTGCTTCAGCTGAAGTGAAAAAAAGCAGGAGTAGCAATCCTTATCTCAGACAAAGCAGCTACAAAAATAGATAACATTAAAAGAGATAAGGAAAGAAACTATATTCTCCTTAAAGGTACCATATACAATAAAGTAATTTCAATACTAAATATGAACACACCAATGGTACAGCATCCAAATTCTTAGAGAATCTGAAAAAGCTATAGAAAGACACAGACAGCAAAACTCCACTAGTGGGAGACCTCAACATCTTGCTCTCAGATTTAGATAAATCTAATCATAAAATAAATAAGAAGTAAGTTAAGGAGGTAAATAGATTGTTAGAAAACCTAGATATGATAGACCTATGGAGGAAATTGAATGGATATAGAAAGGAATATACTTTTTTTTTTCTGCTGTACATGGCATTTACACAAAAATTGACCATGTACTAGGGCATTAAAAACCTAATAATCAATTTCATAAAGGCAGAAATAGTGATTACATCTTTCTCAGACCATAATGCAATACAAATCATATGAAATATTGGGTCAGGGAGATATAGACACAGAACTAATTGGAAACTAAACAACCTCATTTTAAAGAATGAGTAGATCAAGAAACAAATTATAAAAAGAATTAATTATTTTATCCTAGATAATGACAATAATGATAGAATATACCAAAGCCTATGGCATACACTCAAGGTGGCTGTCAGGTGATATATTATATCTTTAAATGCTTACATGAATAAATTAGAGAAAGAGGAAATCAAGGAACTATATATGCAACTAAAAAATAGAGAAAGAACAAATTAAAAACGCCCAATTAAATACCAAATTAGAAATTCTGAAAATTAAAGGAGAAATTAATAAAAGTGAAAGGAATAAAGCTGTTGAACTAATAAATAAAACCAAGAGCTAGTTTTATGAAAAAAAATAAAATTGATAGAACTCTGGTAAATTTGATTAACAAAAAAGAAAGAAGAAAACCAAATTGCTAGTATCATAAATGGAAAAGGTAAACTCACCACCAATGAGGATGAAATTAAAGTAATAATTTGGGAATTATTTTGCCCAAATCTATGTCAATAAATTTTTTTTTAGATTTTTCAAGGCAATGGGGTTAAGTGGCTTGCCCAAGACCACATGACTAGGTAATTATTAAAGTGTCTGAGGTTGGATTTGAACCCTGACTACAAGGCCGGTGCTCTATCCACTACGCCACCTAGCTGCCCTATGTCAATAAATTTGACAATCTAAGTGAAATGGACAAGTATTTACAAAAATATTTTGCCCAGATTAAATAAAGAGGAAATTACAAACCTAAATATCCCTACCTCAGAAAAAGAAATTCAACAAGCCATTATTGAACTCCCTAAGTCAAAAATCTCCAGGGCCTGATGGATTCACAAGTGAATTCTATCAAACATTTAAGGAACAATTTGTTCCAATTCTATATAAACTCCTTGGAAAAATATGTGAAGACAGAACTCTACCTAACCCTTTCTATGACTCCAATATGATACTGATACCTAAACCAGGAAGAGTTAAAACATAGAAAGAAAATTATAGACCCATCTCTCTGATGAATATAGATGAAAAAATCTTAAATAAAACCTTAGCAAAATGATTACAAGTTATCACTAGGATAATACATTCTGATCAAGTAGGATTTATCCCAGGAATGCAGGGTTGGCTCAATATTAGGAAAACTGTTAATATAATTAATTATATCAATAACATTCCTATCAGAAATCATATGATCCTATCAATAGATGCTGAAAAAGCTTTTGACAAAATACAGCACCCATTCCTAATAAAAACACTACAGAGTGTAGGAATAAATGGTTTGTTCCTTAGAATCATAAGCAGTATCTATCTGAAACTATCAAAAAGCATTTTATGTATTGGGGATAGGCTTAAGGCATTCCCAGTAAAATCAGGGGTGAAACAAGGATACCCATTATCAACGCTACTATTCAATATCATATTAGAAATATTAGCCTCAGCAATAAGAAAAGAAAAAGAAATTGAAGAAATTAGAATAGGGAAGAAGACAAAACTTATCACTCTTTGCAGATAACATGATGGTATACTTAGAGAATCCCAAAGTGATCTAAAAATCTACTAGAAATAATTAGCAACTTTAGCAAAGTAGCAGGATATAAAATAAACCCTCTTAAAACCTCAAAATTTCTATTTATGACCAGCAAGATACAGCAGAAAGAACTAGAGAAATTACTTTCAAAGTAACCTCAGACAAAATAAAATACCTGGGAGTCTACCTGCCAAGGCAGACTCAAAAACTTTTTGAAAACAATTACAAAACTCTTCTCATGCAAATTAAATCAAATATCTGGGCAAACATCAACTGATCATGAATAGTTGAGCTAATATAATAAAAACGACAATTCTACCAAAGCTAAACTACTTGTTTAGCGCCCTACCAATCAAAATACCAAAAAATTACTTTAATGAGTTAGAAAAAATTGTAAGTAAATTCACATGGAGAAATAAAAAGTCAAGAATTTCCCGGGATTCAATGAAAAAAAGTGCAAAAGAAGGTGGCTTAGTCCTACCAGATTTAAAATTATATTATAAACATCAATCATCAAAACTGTCTGGTATTGGCTAAAAATTAGAGTGGTGGACCAGTGGAATAGACTAGGTGCAATAGCAGGAAATGATTATAGTAATCTGCTGTTTGATAAACCCAAAGAGTGAAACTATTAGGATAAAAACTCTCTCTTTGATAAAAACTGTTTGGAAAATTGGAAGTTAGTATGGAAGAAACTTAGGTTAGACCAACACCTCACACCCTATACCAAGATAAGATCCAAATGGATACAGGATTTAGACATAAAAAACAATATTATAAGCAAATTAGAACAAACAGTAGTTTACCTGTCTGATCTATGGAAAGGAAAACAGTTTATGACCAAGGAAGAAATAGAGAACATAATTAAAAAAAAACTAGATAATTTTGACTACATTAAATTAAAAAAGCTTTTGCACAGACAAAACTACTATAACAAAGATCAAAAGGTTGGAGTAAATTGGGAAACAATTTTTGCATCTAGTATTTCTGACAAAGGACTCATTCCTAAAAATATACTGTATAACTATAACTGAGTCAGATTTTCAAAAAAAAAAACCCATGCCATTCCCCAATTGACTAATGGTCAAAGGATATGCAAAAGCAATTTACAGCTGAGGAAATCAAAACAATCTATAGTCATATGAAAAATTTCCCCAAATCATTACTAGAGTAATGCAAATTAAATCATCTCTGAGATTCTTATCTTCCCATTCTGCTGACGAAATTCTTCACATGCTTGTCATGGGCATCCCTCTAACTCATCTATAGGTTTGAGGCCTATCTTTTACCCTCAATCTGGTTTAGCCCATCTACTGAAACAGTTTACCAGAGTGTGATTACTGTGAAGCTACAAGTTTATTAGATCATTGGGGGAGATTGTAGAAAGACAGACACCACATGTGCATGAATAGCCCTGAAAAAGAGTTCATAAATTCCTAAACCAGTAGTGCTAATCCTCTTTGAATACTCCAAATACTTCCCCCTTATGTAAATATAAGCAACCAGGGGCAGCCAGGTGGTGGTGCAGTGGATGGAATACCAGACCTAGAGTTAGGAGGATTTGACTTCACATCTGGACTCAAACATTTAATAATTGCCTAGCTGTGTGACCTTGAATAAGTCACTTAACCCCATTACCTTAAATAATTTTTTAAAAAGTAAATATAAGTAACCTTATTCCTCACTGACTCTCCCATCTCCATTATTATCCACAATAATCAGCTTTCAGGTCTTGTCAGTTCTGATTTGCATCCATCTTCTTTCCAGTCAAATGGTCACTGTATCTTTTAGGCTCTCATTATTTCTTCCTGAGATAATAGCAATAGTTTTTCAAGTCATCTCCCTGATTGTAGCTTTTTCCATCTCTATTTCCTCCTTCACATAGCTGATAAATTTTCCTCAAAAACAGATTTAACTGGGTCACATCCCTGCTCCAAAGACTTATGATTACACATTGATTTTAGAATGAAGCATAGAAATTTTAGCCTGCACTTCCAACCCTTTATAATATGTCTCCAACTTATCCTGTCATCCCTTCACTTTCTGTGCTTTATTCCACTCCTTCATATTACTCACCTTCAAGCATTCTACAATCCAGCCAAATTGGCTGTTCCCTGAGGATTATCATATCATTTTCCACCTTTATGAGTTCATAGTGACCAGTGTATGATAGCTACTGAATAAATACTCATTGACTTCCTACCCTTCATGCTGAATCCATACTTTCCTTACATATACCTTTAAATTTTCTTTTAAGTTTCTTTTAAATTTCCTTTTAAAACTCAGGCCTTCTTCTTTCGGTAACCTTTCCTTATTGTGACAACTCTCTACCATTCTATCTATACTTCCTCAAATGAACTCATACTAGCTTAAATCTATTTGCCAGTGGATTGTAAGCATTTTGAGGGTGACAGCTTCTTCATTTGTTATTTTTTATTTTGTTCAATGCCCTTAACAGGTGCTGAATAAATATGTGTTATATTGAATCGAAGGAACTGGCCACGCCCTGATCCAATCAAGGCATCACCTTGTAAATGACTGTTTATAAAAATGCTTTTTGAAATAGATATGTATTTTTATTATATAAATATTTTATTTATTTTCCAATTATACATAATGGCAGTGTCTTTCTATCATTTTTTGGTAAGGTTATCAATTTTACACTTTTCCCCCACCCTTCCTTCAAATCTGGCAATCTTTGCATTATCTCTGTGTTATGCATTGATAGAAACTGAATGAGTTGAGAGAAAAAATATATCCTTGAGGAAAAGATAAAATTTCAGAGTTAGCAAAATTATTTAAAACATAAGTCAACATTTAAAAAAAAGAAATAAAGGTAATAATCTTTGGTCTTTGTTTAAACTCCACAGTTCTTTCTCAGAATACAGATAATATTCCCCTTCACACACACCCTAAAATTTCCCTGAATATTGCACTGATGGAATGAGCAAGTCCATTAAGGTTGATCATCACTCCCCATGCTGTTGTTAGGCTGTACAATGTTCTTCTGGTACTGCTCATCTCACTCATCATCAGTTCTTGCAAGTCTTTCCAGGCTTCTCTGAAATCCCATCCCTCCTGGTTTAGTGTTCCATAACATACATATGCCACAATTTGTTCAGCCATTCCCCAATTGATGGACATTCTCTTGATTTCCAATTCTTTGCCACCACAAACAGGACTGCTATGAATATTTTTTGCACAAGTGATGTTTTTGCCCTTTTTCATGATTTCTTCAGGGTGTAGACCCAATAATAGTATTGCTGGATCAAAGGGTATGCACATTTTTATTCCCCATTGGGCATGAAACAGCATGTCTTGATAAAATTAGGGCTGCAAGAGGATTTGCTTTTCTTTTTAGGGTCGAGCAAGTTATCCTTTCAAACAATCCTGTCACCCACCAGACATGACATTTGCCCAGTGTCCCATTTCTTAAGAATTCCAGGCTTACCACTTAATTTATTTGAAGAGCTGGTAAATTATTCCTGAGATCAACCAGCAGAACATATTTGACGAAGTAGCCACCTAATGGGATCAGAGGCTCTGGTCTAAAGCAAACCATATTTGCAAGTTAAACTTGAAAACCCTCTGTCTGCTGGAATTGTTCCCCTTTGTTCAGAATATTCTGGCTGGCAGAATTAACTATATAGACCTCTTGACTCTAGAGACTTGAGGTGTCTAATTAGTGGGGCAACCCCATGCTCCTGTCTTAATGACCAAAACACAGCATAGGTCTTAGAATAACATGTGACTTCCCTCAGTGGTAATCAGTATTTTTCATTTCAAGGAGAGGTAAAAAAAACCTAACATTGTCTTCTGCCTCAAAAGACATAACATTTTTTCCATATAGATGAATAATTCTAATAAAGAAACTTAGGAAAAAACCTGTCATTTTAAGATTACTTTCCCCAGGGAAGTGGAAATGAAGTGGAATTTCTCTTCTTGCTATACATTTTTACAAGGCTCTACTAGAAATGTGTTTTCTGGATCACCACTCTCCCCTAAATAGAAGATAATGAACTTAAGGGTTGCCAGATGATTTACATTTAATTTTGATGGCAAATTTAGAGTTTTAGAGAGTGGGTGCTTTGTCATTTTATTCAAATTTCATGCTTTTTTCTGCTCAGAATGTTCCTGAATTAATTTTTCTGATAGGCTAATGCAATTCAAAAAGAAGTATTTATTGAATACCAGTTACATGCATTCACTAAATTTAAGTGCTGATAAGATGTCAAAAAAATAAGAGATAGTACCCTTAAATCAATTTTAAATTACTTGCCACTTCACCAAATAAAAGGTAACAGCATGGTGGGTAGATATCTGATATCAAAGCTAGAATGAATTAAAGACCTTATACTTATTCTTTTTGAGATCTGGAAAAGACCTCACTTTGCATCTCAATATGCTAAGTAACTCTAGAAGACTATTGGCTTCTGAAGGACATAACACCACGCAAAATTGGAGAGAATTTTTTCACTCTCAAAATTTCCTATTTTCAATGAAATCAAAGGTCCAGTACCTGTCCCCTAATTACATGTCATATAATTTCAAGACATTAATAACTAACTTTTAAAATTAGGAGCATAGATGTAATTTTATAGGTACTTGATTGCTCAAAGGAACTTAACCAACTTAATTCATTCAATAAAAGAGATGAACCTTTTGTTTAGAACTTTTATGTCACAAAGACTCTGAATATACATCAAATAAGGAGGAATATCCCTATGAGGCCTGTGTAATGATTAAAAGCATAATATTGGATAGTGAGGTGGTGGAGCAGATAAAAGTACCAGTCCTGGAGACAGGAGGGCATGAGTTCAGATCTGGATTTAGATACTTAATAATTACCTAGCTGTGTGACCTTGGGCAAGTCACTTAATGCAATTGCCTTGCAAAAACCAACCCCCCCCCTCCATAACATCATAGATCTAGATCTGGAAGTGATCTTGAATACAAATTTTCATTTTACCAACAAGAAAGTTAAGTACTTGCTCATGCACACAAGTAGTAGAGTTGAGATTGCAATCCAGTGGTTTTCTAGATCTTATGTCTTGTTTAGAGTCTCACATGAATGTAATTGATATATTCATTGACATTATATGAATTTAGATAAATAATGTCATCATGTTATTAGAGTATGCTGTCCTTGTTGACTTGTCATGAATATTAACTCATTTTACATTTCAGTAAACATGAGTGATTTGAGTCTTAGTATTGGGGATCCTTTATTTGTCTCAAGATGATAGATGTAATAGGGCAATTGAACAGAATATTGATTGTTGAATTTAGAGAAAATACCAGATATGAAAATCAACTTTGGTCTAGGATACTTATACATCAGCATATTATTTTAGGGCAACTTGATCTTCATTCTCTTTCAAAGATGATGGGCATGATGAAGCTGTGCTGGACAAATAAAGATGCAATTTACCTATTTTTTAACAAATTTCCATATTAGACATGTGAAAAAAAGAATTAGAGCTAAAGGGGGAAAACATGAGAAAGAAAGAAAAAAACATAAAAGAAGTTTTATAAAGTGAACATAGTATGCTTTGTTCTGCATTTAGATTCCTTAGTTCTATTTTTTTCCTCTCTGAATGTGGATGGAATTTTCCATCACAAGTCTTTTAGAATTGCCCTTGATCACTGAATTTTTGAGAGGAGTCATAGTTGATCCTCTTACAACACAGCTGTTAATGTGTCTAATGTTGTCCTGGCTCTGCTCACTTGACTCAATATCAGTTCATGTAAATATTTCCAGGCTCATATTTTAGAGAGTATGGACATGGTATTTTAATGGAAAAATAGAGAATTCCATTACTTAGTTTTTTTGAGGTTATTGAATTCAAGGATGGTGCCTGATTTTTTGAGAAAATATAATTAAGAGTTTGATCCTGGAGCTAGAGGGGTAATAAATTTTTTCTTACTTTAGTTTGTTTTGATTTTCCTCCAATAATGGAAATTGTCAATTCTTCTCCATTTATAGTCAGACAGATTTTATTTGGACCCTTAAAAGTTTGATAATTTGCACAGGATCAGAACTGAGAAACAATAAATCAGAAAAACTGAGAATTTGTCCTTTGCCCACTACAATGAATTGTATGGATAAAACAAATCAGATGGAAATTGTCTCTTTAAAAATCACAAGCTCATTTTCCATCTGAGTGGGTTAAAGTCCTTATGAACATTAGTATTAGCCTAAAGGTTTATATCATTCCCTGAAGTGGAAATGAAAATTAGTGGAATTAAAGACACATCTGAATTGTTTGGGATTTTGTGATTTATTGTGAGCATGCATGTGTATAAATGTATGTGATGTCATTGTTTATAGACTACTTCATGGTTTTTACATCTGCCTTTCTGGATTTCAACACCATACCTCTGCCTCAATGTCAGTTGATAAGCTTCCTCAGCACCTGGGGGCTCTTCATTTTGGAACATGCATAGATCATATCAGCTCCTTTTTCCTAGCAGTTGAGTTCTTTATAGGGCTCCATTTAGGAGAGGAGTCTAGGATGCTCAACCTTCATTCCTCCACCAGAAATGTTTGATTTTCATGACTTCAACAACATTACCCCCCCATGAGTGTTTTAACCTTCCACTGGTCCCTCGCCAGTTTTTTCTGTTTTCTGTATGTTGCATTCTCCCATGCAAATATAAGTTCCTTGAGGGCAGGGACTGCCTTACCATTTGTTTTATTGATAGCCCCAGTTCTTCACAAGTGTCTAGTCCATATTAATTATTTTTTAAATACTTATTACCTGCCTACCCTGCTCCTACCTTTTGTTGTCTTTACTTTTTTACAAGGTAAAATAAAGACAGGTTTGCATCTAGTGTTGTGACTTGTTTTCACATGAGCTGAAGATATTTTGTCCCAAAAAGGAGAGACCTTTCTTTGGAAGACTTTGGGAGTCAATGATTTGAGAGAGAGTGGAAGGGAATGTAAAGGGAATAACTATATAATACCTCCTATGTGTCAGTTGCTGTACAAAGTGTTTTTTACAAATACTATCTCACTTGACTTTTGGGGACAGGACTCTTAAGTTGGTCCTATCCCATTTTATGCAAGAGTTTTGTACTTTAGACTATTAGATATATGCAAAAATTCAGAAAAATGAAGAGATCAGGAGGATATACTAAGTTTTTAATTGTTCGGATGATTCAGTCAGTGAAAGCTTTCAAACAACATGCTTAAGGACACAAAGATAATAATAATAGTTAGCAGTTACCTTGAATTTTAAGATTTATGAAGTTTGTTACATATGCTGCCTTATTCATATTCATTGGTTCTCACAAATTCTATTTATACTTCCATCATCAAAATGAGAAATTTCCATTGCATCATCTTCATGTGACTGGTCTAATTTTTTTTGCACTCTCTCTGAAAAATGATAACTAATTTCTGCCTCCTCTTTTCCCTCCCCACTGGTGATACTTTATAGTTGAGACATTATAGTTCTTTTCATATGTAAATAAATGAAGCCAACAGCATGGTCACTGTAGTAATACTCTCAGGCAGGGCTTGTTAAGCTCTTTGATAAAATATATGTAATTACATATTGTTTAATATTAGTTCCCGAATATATACATATATATATATATAATGTATATAAATACATATATATATATATATGTTATGTATATATGTATTGGTTCTCACAGAGAATCCTGCATTTTCAAGTTCTTAAAATGAAAGATTCTAGCATCTGGTTTCAATGTGATAAGGTAAATACCAGCTCCTAAGCATTCATCTTTATAGTTAATGATCAGGGATGCTATAATATGCTTGCTTTATTTTCTTCTTTTTTGGTGTCCTGCTAAGTTTATATTGCCTTAAATCGAATATAAGGGTGAACTTTCATTGTGATGTGCTAGAATTTAGGAGCATTAAAATTTGGGAGCATTGTGATGAAAATTTATCCACACTGCCAGTTGACCGTGTTACATATGGCTATTGGTCTCCTAGGGGTTTCAGATGATTCCTCTCTTTTGCATGAAAAGGTAATAAATTTGTCAGAGTAGAGTACAGCCTTAAACTTTAATGCATTCCTACTTTAAGGGATTTGAATCTATATTTACTGCAACTGACTTAGAACTTCAACTATTTCCATCGACAGTAATAAAGCTTAGTTGTTATTTAAATGTTTAACCAATTTTATGGTTGATTGAAATGTTTAGGACAGTTTGGAGACTTAAATGAGAATCAAACAGCTGTATTTCTTCTTCAGAGAAACTATGAGTTGTCAGGCATATGAATATCTGGCCCTTTTTCAGGTGATGAAGCTTCAAAAACCTTTAAAATGTAGTGTCTGAACAGACAGCTACAGGAAAGACCATAAAGATAACCCATTTTGCAACCTATAAATATAGCATTCCCTTCAGGAGGATAGCATTTATAAAGATTTAATTTTTAGCAATTCATTCAAAACTATTTCAAGATACTTTTCTTTTTTCTTTTCTTGGATGAAGAACATGAACCATGATCATGCATTTTGAGACTGAAGGCCCTTAGAGGTCATTTTAGTCTAGATCCCTCATTTTGCAGATGAGAAACTAAATGATATATCCAAGATCATATGGGTTGCAATGCTATAGGATTGTGATTCACACTTAAGTCCTCTTAATATGCAAATTATAGAATGTGTGTAAATATTCTCTAGGGATTGGTAAAAATAATTGTTAGTACTTTTTCAAATTCATTTTAGAAGACCCATGTCTAGTTTTCATTTTTTTCTTCCCAGAGTTGGTAAGAATAAATGGTAATTTTAAAATAGATAACCATCAAGTGGTTCATATTTGTAAATGAATTTCCACCTACATTCCAATTGTCCTTGGCATCCTGACTTTTTTTTTTACTGTATTTCCTTCCCTAAATTCATACTATATTAAATACCTTATTAGGGGCAGTTAGGTGGTACAGTGGATAGAACCAACCCTGTGGTCAGGAGGACCTGTATTCAAATCTGACCTCTGACACTTAACACTTCCTTACTTAGCTATGTGACCTGGGACAAGTCATTTAACCTGATTGCCTTGCAGAAATTAAAGAAAAAAGACCTTGTTATCTTTCTGTGATCTTAGAAGGAAAGTGAAGCTCACTAGATTAATTAAGACTGTTCTCTATCCCTATTGTAAAATATCCATTGGCCAGAGAAAATACTCGGGCAACAACTTGGCACTTACTGAGTTTTGGAAAACATTGACAACCATAGTATTTTTTTTCTCAAAAAAACTAAGCTACTTCCAAAGGTTATTTAACAATATTACTGCTCACATAAGTTCTCTAAGCTGAAACGTCATGGTCTTCATTCATTATAATTAATTTCTCCTTTGATGCAATTTTATTTAATTCCTACATTGTAAACATGAAGAAAATAATTCAGAAATTTCTCAAGCATTTCAAACTTCAAAGACATTTTTGGTGAGATAGTATTTTACAGAGCATACAGAAGCAGCATGAACTAAGACTGAGGCTTAGGTATGTCAAACTTGTTCAGTGATAAGTTGATGATGATAATGATAATAATGGTGACAATGATGATACCATACATTTGTATAACTTAATATTTTCAAAAATTTCTCTCAGATAGTAGTTTTTCTCAATTACAACCAGTTATCAAATCATGGAACCATAGAAGGGATTGTAGTCAATTAAGTATAACCATCCCATTTAACGGATGAAGAAACTAAAGAACAGAAAGGATAGATGATTTGTGCAAGGTCACACAGCAAATAATCACTTTGACAAGCTTTAAATTCATGTTGTCTTTACTCCAAATTGGGTGCTTTTAAACTTCTGTGTCACTTCTCCCAAAGAAGTACACTTCTTTCTCTAATTGACCCACTTTTTTCTATTTTTTTAATGCTGGAAGATAATGCCTTGAGACACATTAGAACTACACCTTGGAATTTTTATACTTCATAAACCACTCTGCTTATTGTGCTAAATGGACTAATGAGTTGAAGGAGGACCAGACTTTCTCTTCCTCCTTCCAAAGTCCTAGTCTCCCCACCTATGAATCCTCACTCATCCAAAGAACCATTTGAAATAGTCAGAAGAAAGGCTATTCTCTCATCTATTATCAGCCAGGAATGGATCATTCTTCCAAGGTCCCTTTTTTGCCCCATCACAGTCCATTTCCTACCAGCCTTGACATAAATACATAAATGCAATGTAAAATTAAATGTTCATCTATTTTTAAAAGTCTTCCATTCTTACCAATTCTTTGAGGAAACAATGAATTCTAGACATGTGTAAATGACTTTTAAATGAATTTGAAAAAACATTAAAAATTATTTGTATCATTCCCTAGAAAATATTTCCATGCATTCTATAATTTTCATATAAAAGGATTTATGTGTGAATCACAGTCCTGTAACTTTGTTAGCAACTTGATCTTGGATATGTCACAACTTTCCAAGGGTCTCAGTTTTCTCATCTATAAAATGAGGAACTTAGACTAAATGATCACTAAGGTTCTTCTGTCTCAAAATTGGTGATTATAATTCATATTTTTCAGTCATGCAGATATACACAAACACACACATACACACACATGCACACACACAAACACACACCCATATACACACAAATACAGCCTTTAATTTTCCTACCCTAGGAGAAAATCTCTGCCTTTGGTAAATCCTGCCGTGGTGAAAATCTCCAATCTCATCTAACCTAGTTCCTACACTGAAGGTTGAAATAAACAATGTTGTACTTCAGTGGAACTTGGTTGGGGCATTTATTCATAAACTATAACTCAATGAAGACTTTATATCCCATGTGGTTCTTTACCATGTCAATTTACAAATGATCTTTAAAATATCTATTGAAAGCAATGAGGAATTTACTTTGACTTTTTAAATATTTTCTGAATTTCAATGTAGGATTCTGGCTGCCCATCTGTTCTTGATTTCTCTCTTACTGCATGATCAACTCACTTGCTTTTCTGGCCATAGAGTCATGAATGATGTCTTTTGAATTAATTCTTATGCACAAGTCATATTTGGTAATATTCTCAAGCCAATTGACATCAACAATGCATTGTTCTACTGCATGCAGGCTCATCTATAGCTTTAATGCTTCTGAGATTGTGATGTTACCTTAGTTTGTACCATCTAACATCATTGGAAGGATATTGGTGCTAAAAATAATCTTTGATATAAGAAAACAGCTTAGTGTCATTCAGAGTGCCACATAATTTATCAAGTAATAGTCAGCCTGCCTTTCTACTCCTTTGCAATTCTAGATCCAGCTTTTCATACATAAAACATCTTGCACAAAGCCAGGAAAATGCCTTCCCAAAACATATATTTTGATTGACTGACTCAATGGCTGACCAATCTAACTGGATGTTCTAATCTGGGTAATACATTCTTCTTCCACTTTTTGAATCCTTTGTACATATAAATCAATTACTTGGGTATTTATAGATAACATCAAGACTCTTTTTTGCACCTAGATTCAAAGAAATCAGCATAATTTATTTCAGAAAGAGGGGAATCTAAAAAAACTGAAACAAATGTGAGAATTCCCTCTTCATTTTTTTCATGATACTAAGTAACACATTTGGTCATTGTACCCTAAATTGTATCATGATTAATAATAAAAGCAAATGCACTTTTGAATAAGCATAGTTCTTGTTATAATATCTGAAAATATAATATAATCTTTAAAATACGTATATGAAGCAACTACTTGGAGAAATTTTTAAGGAATGGTTTTATTCTCTTTTATCAGATCATCATGGGTTTTTCTGTTATCAAGACAAATAAAAGTAGTGGAATTGTATATCCTCCATTGTAGTCATATAACCATGTGACTGAGAGATATGGTCTACTGGTAAAAATTATCTTCAATAATCTGATTCTTCCTTTCTCATGTTTCCTTAAACACAACAGTAATACCTGCTATGATTTTTCTCTTAATTAATTTTTAAAGATAAGAATGTAGGAATATATATCAAGTTAATAAGAACAATTAGAGCAGTAATAACAATACAGGCATTTACATAGCATTTACTGTGATCTGGCACTATGCTTAGTAATTCACAATTATTATCTCATTTGATCATCACAATAGCTAAGGGACATAGGTGGAATTATTACCAAATCAAATAGAAGTGAAGTGATTTGCCAACAGTCAAACAGTGTAGTTTTTACCATGTTACTCATTTACTAAATAATAGAGCCTCTATTGGTCCCCTATTATTTTTTGAATCATATTCAAAAATGTTCTTTTTGGCATTCCAAGTCCTTTATAATCTAGTCCCTCCTACCTTTCCAGTCTTCCTACTCCCTGATATGTTCTTTTTTATACAATGAGTCTGACCTTTTGCCTATTCCACTAACAAGACAGTCCATCTCTTTTCTCTTGACTTTCTCTCTGGTTGTCCCCAATTCTTGAATGCTCTACCTCTTCAACTCTACCTGATATGTCCCTAGCTTCCTTTTACCCCATTAAATTTTATTTTTTGTAGGAAATCTTTCCCAATTTGTCTTAATTTTAGGACCTTTGGACTATTAATTATTTCCTATTTTTCTTGTATAAAGCTTTTTTCTGTATTTCCTAGTGTGTGGCCTTCCTCATTACATTCAAAGATTCTCAAAGGCAGGAACTATATTTTTCCTATTTTCAAAATTCCCAGTGCTTAACAAATGTTTATGATTTATTGATCCCAGAGGGAAAGGAATTAAGATTAAAAAGACCTAGTTAAAGTTTCTTGTCTTTAGACTCATCAAGATGTTAACTTAGATTTGTAAGAAAACAATGATGAACTGAGGAGGCCAAAAAAGAGGGAGAAAATTCCAAGCAATAAAAATGATCAGAATTGTGATAGAGTACCATGTTTGAGGAACATCTTGGATGCTAGTTTCACTGGTTTGCAGAGTACATTGAGTGGAGTATGAAACAGGAAGAATGGAAAGATAGGAAGAGTCCAGGTTAAAAAGGTTTTCAGTGGCAGACAAGATTATGCATTTGATATTGAAATTAACAGTAAACTCTTGAAGAATATTAAGGGACATGGAGGCATGAGTTGTTCAGATTTGCACTTTAGGAAGTTTCCTTTAGTTGAGTGGAAGATGGGAGAGACTCGAAACAGGGAATCCTCCCCAGAAGTCTGTAACAATTGTCCAGGGTTGAAATGGTGAGGGACTTTATCATTGTTGTAGCAGAGGAAAGACAGAGTAATGGAAGAGATATTGAAGGTAGAAACAATAGCATTTTACAAATGATTTGCATGGAAAATGATAAAGTGAGGAATCAGAGATGAAACTATGTTGTAAACCTGTGCAAATGGGAGGGTGGTGATACCATCAGCAATAATGAGAATGTTAGAAAGAGAAGAGAGTTTGGAGGGAAAAAATAATGAGGTCGATTTTGGACATGTTGACTCTGAGATTTCTATGACTTTCAGTTTGAGTTGTCCAGTAGGTAGTTAGAGATATGATACTGGAAAAATTAGTGCTGAATAAGTAGATATGAGAACATCTTTATAGAAATACTAATTGAACCAATGTGAAAAGTTGTTCAGATGCTTGTGTTTTGTTTTTAGAAGAAAATAGCAAGAATTTGCAAAGTTACCTCAGTTTGGGCACACAAATAAAGACAAAACAAAAAAATAGCAGCAATTGTAGTGTAAGGATAAAACAAGTACACTGGAATTCCCATGGGGACAAAAATATTCTCTTGTCTATGGGCCCATGTTAAGCCCCTTATTTTGTAATCCCAAGGTTATCACCCAACTCTGTTGCCGCATTTAACATGAAAACTAAATCAGGATTTCTTGGATAGTTTGGGGGATTACTTCACAGATGAGGAAGAAAGAAAAATTTATTTGACAGGTGCTTGCAATGCAAGCTATCATAAAAGTTTTATTAAATTTAAGCCTGGTAATAACTTGCTGCCATTGAAACAATGAAGCAGTTGTACTGAGAAAAGAGCTATCAAAATGGAATGAGAAAACTGCATTTAAGGGCATGATGGGAAGATACTCAGATAGCAAAGCAAAAAGTAAAATGAATTCTTTACGTCTGTATTCTAAAGATTTTCCACATGACTAGGCACCAACTATGACAATAATTAAAATAGCACCATTTTTGAGGGGAAAAATTTAACAGCTTTAGCTCTTTCTAAGAAAATAAATCTCAAAGTTCATGCTGCATTACTTTTTAACATCATTTCAGATAAGTATGCAAGGGATAAGCAGACATTTTGCTTTTTTAAAAAACTTGGTGATTTGATTAACATGTCTTAAGAGTCCCCATGGTATATTAGAATTATATGAGCATCAGTGGTCTTGAGTCAGGAGAGACAATGGTTTAGTTCTTAACTCTGACCATATCTGATGATGGTCAAATTATTTATTGTTCCTGGGCCCCTGCAGTATTTAACTCAGTATTTATTAGACAATGATGGATATAAAGCTTTTAAAACCTTATATGTCAAGCAGATAGATAGATAGATAGATAGATAGATAGATAGATAGATAGATAGATAGATAGATAGATAGATATTCCTTCAATTCTGTGAAATACATCGCTGGAAATGAAAGACACCATGCTTTAGTCAAGGAGCACTCGTGATGAAGCAAAGGATCTTATCTTCAGCTACACCTGCAAGATGGCACACTTAGAAGATTAATGATGAATAGATATATTTGGTGATTAGGTGTAAGTGTACTTAGTTTGGAGACAAGTATGTGATGTAGTGTATGGAAAGCTAGATGTGGATTCAGGAAGATCTGAGTTCAAATCTAGTCTCAAACATTTATAAATTATATGCGATAGGCAATTAGTTTACTCATTTTTTTACTTGTAAAATGTACATTTTATTAGTACCTCACCCTTAGGTTTATAAATTTTATTTTAATTTTAATTCACAGAATAAAACAAGAATTTCCAAAATATAGAATAATCTTCATCAAAACCATCACAATAGTTTTGTAATGATGACATGAGATATTTGAATGGATGAAGTGAAAGATATGTAAAGCATTTTGCAAACTGTAAAGCATTACGTAAATGCTAGCTATTATTGTGGTGAGTGCATACACATATTAATGGAACATAGTTTCTATGGACACTATATTTTCTTAGTCCTGTACAACATTCCTAGAGGAGAACAAGTCAAAATAGTGACAGCATGCCATGTAAAAACTAGATAAAGTACTATGGGCTGATTAGTTTGGAGAATAGAAAGTACAGAGGGGGATATTTCATGATGTTAAAGGCATAAGTCCATAGTCTAGCATTTAACAGCAGGCTATGGAAGGTTATGAGGCAGAAGATGGGAGAGTTCTTCTTTCAGAAAGGGACAAAAGGGTTGGTTTCATGATCAATGAGATGCTCAAAATAGACTCCACTGCACAGAACAAGACCTACATTATTGATCAGGATTAAGCCAAGATAGTGGAGTAAAGACAGAGACTCATCTGAGCACTCCTTCAGCCCCTCCAAATACCTTTAAATGTACACTCTAAATAAATTCGAGAGTTGCAGAACAACTCAAAATGTAGTAAAACAATTTTTCAGGCCAAGAAAATTTGGAAGGAAGGCAGGGTAAGAGAGGAGCGCAGTGTAGCACAGGATATACCTATGCAGACCTGCCCACAATTCAGGAACAAACAGTGGGGTGACTGAATCTGTTTCAGCAGTGTAGTTTTCCATACCTCTCAGTCTATCACTGCCATAGACAACTTAAAAGGTCCATAGGAAAGGTCTGTCATACAAGGGTGAGAGTGGGCAATTCAGCAGAGGCCACAACAGCCCAGACCAGGTTCTAGCACACCAGAAACAGGACTTGGGATCCACTGAATTATGTTTCAATATTTATTTAGACACCATCCTTCTCTGGGATAAAGATAGAATTCTGTATCATGTGTTCCACATTTGACTTGGGTCCCAGAAACATTAAGTCATTCAGTGGTGATCACCCCCACAATTTCGCAATTACTTTGGACACATTACAATTCTCTTTGCATCAACTCTTAAACCTTCCCAGGTTTTTTTGAAAGCATTCTACTCATCATTTCTTTTAGGACAATAGAAGTTTATTACAATCAATAGCACAATTTGTTCAATCATTCCCCAACTGATGGGCATATCCCCTAAATTTTCAATTGCTTGCCACAAGAAAAGAGCTGCTACAAATATACTTGACCATTTTGGACCTTTTCCTTTTTTGTTTTTGTTTTATTATTGGAATATAGTTAATGGCATTGCCGTAGTGCCAAATTCCCTACAGCAGGGTTAGAGAAAGTTGGTGTTTGAACTATTTGGTCTACAGCTATCACTACAACTGCATGCAGACTTAAAATTCAATATAAATCTAGGAGATTTTTATAAGTAAATTGATTAAACATTTGATTAGATGAATGATGCTATAAATATCAAAATGGCCCTCACCCTTGCTATTTAGAAAGTTAAATGCACTAGAAGTGCATTGATGTCTCATTTTCCCTAATTCCCTCCAAAATTTGTCATTTTCCTTGTCTGTCTTATTATCCAATCCAGTAGGTATAAGATAGACCTCAGAATTGTTTTAATTAGCATTTTTCCAGCCTATAGTAAACTAGAAATTTTTCTTTAAATAATATGTTTATAGATAATATTGATAACTTCATCTGAAAATTCTTCATATCTTTTGATCATATATCACTTGTGGAATGACATTTATTTGTATATACTTGATTCAGTTTCTATGTCTGAGAAATGAGACCTTAATCAGAGAAACTTGTTTCAATTTTTTTCAATTACAATTTCTGTCTTTTCCTCCATCCCATCTGTTATATTCCCTCTCTCCTTTCACCATGCCCTTCCTCAAAAATGTTTTCCTTCTGAGTAGCACTTCCCCCAATCTGTTCTTCCTTCAACCTTCCTCCCCCATTTCTCTTATCCCTTTCAACTCCTACTTTCCTGTATGTTAAGATAGATTTCTATACTCATTTTAATATGTTTATTATTCCCTCAGCCAGTTCCAAGGAAAAGGTCACTCATTCCCTTTTACTTATACTTCTTCCATGCCACTGTAGAAGAATGCTCTTGCCTCTTTTCTGTGAGATAATTCACCCCATTTGGCATTTCTCTTTCTTTTTCTCCCAGTACATTCCACTTTCACCCCTGAATTTTATTTTTACCTATCTTCTTTTTGTACTACCTTATCATATTTAACTCACACATCTTGAACTCATATCCATCTTTTCCCCTGAAAGATATTGCTCAATTTTTCTGGGTACTTGCATCTTATTTATGTTTCAATCTCTTTTACCAATCAGAATATTATATTCTAAGCCCTATGAACTTTTAATGTAAATCTTGTGTTACTCTGACAATAGCTCCATGATACCTGAATTGTTTCTTTCTGATTACTTGCAATATTTTCTCCTTGACTAGGCACTTCTCACATTTTCCTTTAACATTCCATGAAGTTTTTATCTGGGGATTTCAATGAGTAGCTGATTTGTGGATTCTTTTAATTTCTATATTACTCTGATTCTAGAATATCAGGACAATTTTCCTTGATAATTTTTTGAAAGATGATGTCTAAAGTCTTTTTTAAATCATGACTTAAGGAAGACTGATAATTTTTAAATTATCCCTTCTAGACCTATATTCTTGGTTAGTTGTTTTTCCAATGAAATATTTCATATTGTCTCCTATTTTTTTCATCCTTTGGGGTTTTTTACTGTTTAATGATTTCTCATAAAGTCATTAACTTTTATTTGTTCAATTCTAGTTTTCTGTTTTTTTGCTTTTTATTGTTATTTTGTTTATCTAAATACATGTTATAAAATTTTTTCAACATTCATTCATATACCTATATGTAAATTTTTTAATTTTATGTTTATTGAAGTTTTGCTTTTCCATATACATGTTATGAAAGGGTTTTTTTGACATTCATCCATATATCTATGCAAATTTCTAAGTTACAAAATTCCTCTCTACCCTCCCTTACCAAACCTCTTCCATCAGTGGCAAATAGTCAGGTTAATATTGTACATATACATTTGTTTTAAATATGTTTAAAAATTTGTCCTATTCAGGATGAGGAATTAGGGTTAAAGGAAAGAAATATATCAATTTTTTAAAGTGTGATTCTAACTGTTAAAATAAGGTTTTGCTTTTAGTGTTCAAATCAATCTTCTAAATTTCTGTGTTATGTGCAGCTATTTTCAGAGAAACTTCTATAAATTTTCAATTCTTCCAAGGTGGTATGTTGACCTGAGGAGAGGTGTTTCATGTTCTATTGGTCTGTGCTCTAGTCTATGAAAGTCCATAAACACTTTTTTCTGTCCTGAAAGTATGAGAAGGATCCCTCCTCATCTGTGTCTTTAAACTCTTCTACTGTTCCTTCTCTTCCTGGGCCTAGGACAGAAGATTGTCATCCATTTCTGATTATGAGCAAAGCAACTGGGTCCTACCTCAATACTAGCAAAGAAACCCCTGTAATCTCCTTCTGATGTCTTCACATCTGTGCTTGAGAGTTCTGGAAGCAGATGTAGTCACCACTGAATCAGTATTGATTTTATTAGTGCAAAACATTTTTAATTTAAAATAGTCAAAAATCATTTATTTTGCAATTAATAATATACTCTATTTTTCATTTGGTCATAAATTTGTCCCGCTTCTAAAGATCTGATAGAGTATTTCTTGGTCCATTAATTTATCTATGGGGCTGCCTTTTATATCTAAATCTCTTGCCCATTTTGACCTTATTTTGGTATAAAGTGTGAAATATGGGTCTATGCCTAGTTTTTGCCATAATAGTTTCCAGTGTTCTCAACAATGTTTTTCAAATAGTAAGTTCTTCTCCCAGAAACTAATGTCTGGGTTTTTCAACCAGGAGAATAGTGTCATCATTTACTTCTATTTCTTTTGAACCTGTCCTAATCCATTGATCCATCAGTTCTAGTTTTTAGGGAATTATTTTCTTCAGTGAGTTTTTGTACTTCCTTTTTGACTAATTTTATTTTTTAAAAAAAGTTTTTTTTTTCTTCTGTGAATATTTGTGCCTTTTTTCCCATTTGGCCAATTCTGATTTTTAAAGTTTTCTTCTTATTATTAACTTTTGTACCTCTTTTAACATTTGACCTAGTCTGGTTTTTTAAGATATGTTTTGGATCAGGATTTTTTTTGTTTCCTTTTCCAAGCTACTGACTCATTTTCCATGCTTTTCTTGCAGTATCTCATTTCTCTTTTAGATTTTTCCTCTACCTTTCTTACTTGATTTTCAAAATAGTTTTTTTGTGTTGTAACATGTCCTGAAACCAATTCATAATTTTCTTGGTGGCTTTGGATGTAGGAACTTTCACTTTGTTTTCTTCTTCTGACAATTTGTTTTGATCATCCTCATGATCATAACAATTTACAATAGTAATAATTTGTTGGATTTCTTTTTGTTGGGGGGGTTGTTTATTTGTTTGTTTTTTCTGTTTGCTCATTTTCCCTGCATTTCCTTTTTTTAAATTTTATTTATTTAAGGCCAGGGGATTAAGTGATTTTCAAATGACTGAGGCTGGATTTGAACTCAGGTCCTCCTGACTTCAGGGTCAGGGCTCTATCCATTGTGCCACCAAGCTGTTCCTAAAGGTCTCATTTTATAATGTTGAAAGTCATTCTCCAATTGATTAATGGTCAAAGGATATGAATAAACAGTTTCCAAATGAAGAAATTAAAGTTATATATAATGATGTGAAAAAATTCTCCAAATCATTATTGATTAGAGAAATGTAAATTAAGAGAACTATGGGGTATCACTTCATAACTATTGGATTGGCTAAGATGTCAAAGAGGGAACATGATCCATGTTGGAGAGTTTATGGGAGTATTGGGATAGTGATGTGTTGCTGGTGGAGTTGTGAACTGATCCAACCTTTCTGGGGAGCAATATGGAATTATGCCCAAAGAATAATAAAAAATGTTCATACGCTTTGACATACCTATTCCAATTCTAATTCTATATATCCAGAAGAAATCATAGAAAATGGGAAATGTCCCAAATGTTCCAAAATATTCGTAGCAGCTCTTTTGGTAGTGGCAAAAAATTGGAAATTGAGGGGATGCCTAACAATTAGGGAATGGCTAAACAAGTTATGGCACCATGGAATATTATTATTTTATAAGAAGCCATGAATGGTTAGACTCTAGAGAAGCATGGAATGACTTATGGGATCTGATATTGAATGAGGGGAGTAGAACCAAGAGAACAGTTGCACGTTAGCAACAACATCATGAGATGATCAATCTGGATAGAAGCAACTACTCTCAGTAGTTCAGAGAGCTAGGTCAACTGTTTAGACCAGGTATGGATAATACTATCTTCTTCTAGAGGATGAAAAAACACAAAACCAAAGGAAAAAATTCATCAGAATCTAAGGAATACTACATTTGCTTCTTTCCCTTAACCCTAATTCCTCATCCTGAAAAGGAAAAGATTTTTAAACATGTTTAAAACAAATGTGTACATTCAAAATTAATCTGACTATTTGCCACTGAAAGAAGAGGTCTGGTAAGTGAGGGTAGAGGGAAATTTTGTAACTTAGAAATTTGCATAGATATATGGATGAATATTTAAAAAACCTTTCATAATGTGTATATGGAAAAGCAAAGCTTCAATAAACATAAAATGAAAAAAATTACATAGGCATATGGATGAATGTTGAAAAATTTTCATAACATGTATTTGGATAAACAAAAATAACGGTAAAAAAACAAAAAAATACTAGAATTGAACAAATAAAAGTTAATGACTTTATGAGAAATCATTAAACAGTGAAAAACCCCAAAGAATGAAAAAAATAGGAGACAATATAAAATATTTTATTGGAAGAACAACTAACCTAGAACATAGGTCAAGAAAGAATAATTTAAAAATTATCAATCTTCCTTAAGTCATGATTTTAAAAAAAAGACTTTAGATATCATCTTTCAAGAAATTATCAAGGACAATTGTCCTGATATTCTAGAATCAGAGTAATATAAAAATTAAAAGAATCCACAAATCAGCTACTCATTGAGATCCCTAAATAAAACTTCATGGAGTGTTAAAGGAAAATGTCAGAACTCCCTAGTCAAGGAGAAAATATTGTAAGTAATCAGAAAGGAACAATTCAGGTATCATGGAGCTATTGTCAAAATAACACAAGATTTACATTAAAAGTTCATAGGGCTTGGAATATAATATTCTTATTGGTGAAAGAGCTTGTAACACAACTAAGATGCAAGTACCCAGCAAAATTGAGCATTATCTTTCACGGAAAAAGATGAATATGAGTTCAAGATGTGTGAGTTAAATATGATAAGGTAGTACAAAAAGAAGATAGGTAAAAATAAAATTCACGGGTGAAAGTGGAATGTACTGGGAGAAAAAGAAAGAGAAATGCCAAATGGGGTGAATTATCTCACAGAAAAGAGGCAAGAGCATTCTTCTACAGTGGCATGGAAGAAGTATAAGTAAAAGGGAATGAGTGACCTTTTCCTTGGAACTGGCTGAGGGAATAATAAACATATTAAAATGAGTATAGAAATCTATCTTAACATACAGGAAAGTAGGAGTTGAAAGGGATAAGAGAAATGGGGGAGGAAGGTTGAAGGAAGAACAGATTGGGGGAAGTGCTACTCAGAAGGAAAACATTTTTGAGGAAAGACATGGTGAAAGGAGAGAGGGAATATAACAGATGGGATATAAGGAATAGGATGGAGGAAAAGACAGTTAGGAATTGTAATTGAAAAAAATTGAAACAAGTTTCTCTGATTAAGGTCTCATTTCTCAGGCATAGAAACTGAATCAAGTATATACAAATAAATGTCATTCCACAAGTGATATATGATCAAAAGATATGAAGGATTTTCAGATGAAATTATCAATGTTATTTATAAACATATTTAAAGAAAAAATTTCTAGTTTACTATAGGCTGGAAAAATGCTAATTAAAACAATTCTGAGGTCTACCTTATACCTACTGGATTGGATAATGAGACAGACAAGGAAAATGTCAAATTTTGGAAGGAATGTAGGGAAAATGAGACATCAATGCACTTCTAGTTCATTTTACCTTTCTAAATAGCAAGGATGAGGGCCATTTTGATATTTATGACATCATCATCTGCTTTATTTGATCAAGCATTTAATCAGTTCACTCATGAAAAAGCTCCTAGATTTATATTTAATTTTGAGACTGCATGCAGTTGTAGTGATAGCTGTAGACCAAATGGTTCAAACACCAACTTTCTCTAACCCTGCTGTAGGGAATTTGGTACTATGGCAATGCCACTAACTGTATTCCAATAATAAAACAAAAACAAAAAATAAAAGGTACAAAATGATCAAGTATATTTATAACAGCTCTTTTCTGGTGGCAAGTAATTGAAAATTTAAGGGATATGCCCATCAGTTGGGGAATGATTGCACAAATTGTGATACTGACTATAATGAAATTCTATTATCCTATAAGAATTGATGAGTAGAATGCTGTCAAAAAAACCTGGGAAGATTTATATGAGGTGATGCAAAGAGAATTGTAATGTGTCCAAAGTAATTGCAAAATTGTGGGGGTGATTACCAATGAATGACTTAATTTTTCTGGGACCCAAGAAAAATTTGGAAGACATGATACAGAATTCTATCTTTATCCCAGAGAAGGATGGTGTCTAAATAAATATTGAAATATAATTCTTTTTACTTTATTTTTCTTCAGGTTCCTTTCCTTTTCAGGGGGTCCTATGTTTTCCTTCATAACATGACTATTGTGGAAATGGGTTGCATGACTATACATTTATTACCTATATTAAACTGCTTGCTTTTTCAATGGGAGGTGGGTGGGAGGAAGAGAGAGAATTTGGAACTTAAAGCTTTAAAAATGAATGTTAAAATTTATTTTTATATATATAACTTGGAAAAATAAAATTTTATGTTTTTGGTGTGGGAACACATTATGTTAAAAAAATCATGTTTTCTGCAAGTTTTATTTGCTATTTAATTGTTTTAGGTTCATTTACAGAGTAGTTAGGAAGAAACTAACAAAAATGCAACTATAACTGATCCATTGTGAAAATCATATTTTTCCCCAAATTTGGCATAGACTATTCAGCACTGGGACAAAAGGGGGAAAAACTATATCTTTCAGCACCAAAAGAGTTAAATAAAAGATATTGTACAAAAGGAATTCAACTGCTTCCTTCACTGTTATTTATCTTCTTCCCCTCTCCTTTTTTTGCCTTTGTAGAATATAAATGCTAGGAACTGTGCAGTAGAAATAACAGTCATCCTGGTAGGCAGTCTATGAAGCCATGTTGATGAATTAATTTAGAGGTTCCAACTCCTCATTTTGCAATTGTAAACATTTTTACAAAGCAGACAATATTGTCTATTATAATCTGTTCCAATTGATTTTTCAAAACATTTCTACCCCTCACAATACCCTATATTCTAGCCAAACAACTACTTGTGATACCTTATACAAAGCTTATTATATCCTATCTCCCTGTTGTTTTTATAATCTTTTTCTTATCATTGGAATACTCTTCCATCTTACACTTCCTCTCTAGATTCATACCTCATTTTGGCTCAGGTCAAGTGCCATGTACAACAAAAGATCTTATTACCATTGTTTTCCCTCCTACAGTTGTGGACAAATACTAATCCCTCATTCTTAGTGGAATTTAACTTTTTTAATTAGTTTGAATATATTATATATTTAATATGTTCACATGTTGATTCCTTCTAATAAAATGTAAGCTCTTTGATTGTGGGGACTGTTTTATTTCACATCCTTTCTGTCTTCAGCACTTAGAATTCTGCTTGTCACAGTAGAAGTGCTTTAATAAATACTCAATTAATTGAATTGGACTGTGTTTTGAAGCTAATTATTCTCAACAATTGGTTTTAATAGCTTTGGCTATTAAATGAAAATTTGTAATTACAAAATTACATAAGGAGTGTAAGATCAGGAGTGCAATTTTATTAGAGATATGCCAGCATTTTAAAATATAATATTTATATTTCAAATTTATATATATGTAAATATATGTATGAATATATACATATGAAAATATTGAGTTCCATATTCTCTCCCTTCTTTTGATCCCCCCTTCCCATCCCCTTTAAAAAGGCAAGCAATGGGGGGGGGGGTTGGGGGTGTAGAATCAAGATGGTGGCAAGAGAATAGCTTCTCCTAGGTGCACCTTCCAAAAATATTTCAGAAATCATAAACTTATGACTCTAACTAAATTTTTGAGAGACAGAACCCACAGAAAGATCCAGTGAGGAAGTTCTCCAACCTAATGTAACCTAGAAAATAGTGGAAAAACACTGTTCCACCGGGTTAGAGGGGCAGCCCCACCAGAATGAAGGAACTTTAGCCTCCTGGGAATAGCCACAGGGTGCCTGGAAGCCATGGCTCCTGGCAGCAGAAGCAGTTTCCTGACCTGCACCCAGGGAACACCAGGCACAGCTTGCTGGATCAGTGGGGAGACCTCTGCCAGGGCAAGCTTGAAGCCCAGGCCCTCAGGGCTATTGCAGCAGTCAGTTCAGTGGCCACGGCAGGCCAGATCCAGGAAACAGAAGCAGGAGCCAGCAAGCAGTAGGCTCCAGGCAGCTGTGCCCTGAGTGCTCAGCCCACCAAAGGTAGGGGAGTGGAGGGAGACTTGAGAGATTGGTCCTCTGTCCTTGGAAGAGGACTCTGGGGCTCTGACCACATTCAGATCCTCATCATAGTCTAGGAGTCTTCATAGAATAGCACCCCCAGCCCCATGACAGAGGGGTGCACTTGTGGTCATTCCCAGACCAGGAGAGCAGTCAAATCCTCACACACTGAGGTCCTTGTGTGTGTGGGGTATCTCAATAATACTCAAAAGCTCAGGAAGCACCTCAACACCAGGCACAGGCTGGGGAAATGAGTAAACAGAGAGAAAAAAGAGGAATCAGAAAATTGACAAGTTACTTTGTCTATGATCCCAAGGAGGATCAGAATATTCGATCTGAAGATGCTTCTGCATCTAAAGACTCCAAGAAAAATAGAAGTTGGGCTCAGGCTATGACAAAGCTCAAAAAAGATTTTGAAAATCAAGTAAAGGAGATACAAGAAAAAATGGGAAAAGAAATGAGAGAGCTGCAGGATAAAAATGAAAATGACGTCCACATGTTAGTCAAGGAGATCCGAAAAAATGCTGAAGGAAGTAACAAAAACCAGCTTAGGTCAAATGGATAAAACAGTTCAAAAAGTTAAAAAGCAGAATTGGCTGGATGGAAAAGGAGATAAGAAAGTTCTCTGAGGAAACCAAATCCTTCAGATGTAGAATGAAGCTAAAAGAAGCTGATGACTTTATGAGAAATCAAGACACAATACTTTAACACCAAAAGAATGAAAAATTGGAAGAAAATGTGAAACATCTCATTGAAAAAAAACAACTGATCTGGAAAACAGATTCAGGAAAGATAATTTAAAAATTATTGGGATACTTGAAAGTCATGATCAGGAAAAGAGTTTTGACATCATTTTAAAGAATTCCTACAGGAAAATTGCCCTGATATCCTAGAAGCAGAGGGCAAAATAGAAATTGAGAGAATACACTGATCTTCCCTGAAAGAGATAAAAAAACAACCCCCTGGAATATTATAGCCAAGTTCCAGAACTCCATAGTCAAAGAGAAAATATGACAAGCAGCCAGAAGGAAACAATTCAAATATCGTGGTGCTGCAGTCCAGATTACACAGGACTTAGCAGCAACTACATTAAGGGTTCATATGGTTTGGAATATAATATTCCAGAAGGCAAAAGAACTTGGAATGCAACCAAGAATCAACTACCCAGTAAACTGAACATCCTCTTCCAGGGGAAAAGATGGACTTTCAATGAAACAGGGGAATTTCAAATGTTCCTGTTGGAATGCAAGAGCTGCACAGAAAATTTGACCTTAAAATAAAGGACTCAGGTGGAGCATAGAGAGCAGAGGAGTAGGGTAAATTATGAGGGACTTAAATGATGATGAACGTCACGTATTCCTGCAGAGAAAAATGATGCTAATAATACTCATATGAGCCTTTTCATTTAATAGAGCAGGTAGAAGGATAGATGAAGCAGAGGAGAGAGCTGAATTTGAAGATATAATATAATGTAAAAATGGAGTCAATGGCTAAAAGGGAAAAGTGTTGAGAATAAGAGGAAGGAGAGGTGGAGTAGACTAAGATACTGCATATAAAAGATATATTTCTTTTTTGCAATGAGCTTTTGCAATGATATGGAAGGGGGGAAGGCAAGGAGGAACGAAGGAACCTTCACTCTCATCAGAAACAATTCAGAGAGGAAACAGCATACACACTCATTAAGTTATAGCCATCTAGAGTAAAAAGGAGAGAAGGGGGACAGGGGAAGGGGGGATGTGGGTGATAGAGAAGAGGGTAGATCATAGGAGAGAATAGTTAGATATAACACATTATCTTTTTTACTTTTTGCAAAGTGCTGGGATTGGGTGGCCTGTCTGGGCCCATAGGGCCAAGTTCTTGCTGGGTCTCTGGGGTGGTTTATGGACTTGGGGTCCTCTTGGCACCAGGGCCAGTGCTCTGTCTGCTGTGCCACTCAGCTACCCCACAGCATATTTTAGAAGAGGGACAGAGTGAAAGGAGAGAGAAAATATAATAGATGGTAGTGGGGAGGAATGGATGGAGGGAATTACAATCAGTAACAGCAACTGTGGAAAAATATGGAAGTAACTTCTGTGATGGACTTATAATAAAGAATGCGATCTATCCAAGACAGCAATAATGGTATCAGAACACAGACTGAAACACATTTTTTTTCTCTTTCTTTTAATTTATTTTTCATGAGTTTCGGTATTTTTTGTTGGGGAGAGGGTATTATGTTTGCTCTTAAACAAGAATATTTTAGTAATATATAAAGAATTGTGGAGTTTGAACAAACACCAAAGACTATTACCTTTAATTAAAAAAAAAACATTGTCTTGTTACGTAATTTTGCTGTCTCTTATACTTCTTTTTCTTCTTTAAGGATATGATCTCTCTCTCATCACATTCAGTTTAGATCAATGTTTACTATGGAAACAATGTAAAGACTAAAACTGCCTTCTTTGGGGGGGTAGGGGAGGAAAGCAAGATTAGGGGAAAAATTGTAAAATTTAAAATAAATTAAAAAAATTAAAGCATGAAAAGGCAAGCAATATGATATCAATTATATAAATGAAATCATGTAAAACATATTTCCATATTAGTCATGCTGCAAAAAAAAGGAAAAAAATGAAGACACTAAAAAAGTATATTTTGTACTCAGAATTCTTTATTTCTCTCCCTGGAGATGGGTAATATCGTAAATCTTTTGGAATTGTCTTATCACTGAATTGATTGGTTAAATCCTATTTCATCATCATGACAATATTGCTATTATTTGTATACATTGAGCTACTGGTTCTACTTACTTCACTTGCATCAATTCATACAGATCTTCCCATTTTTTCTGAAAACATTCCTTTTGCCATTATTTGTAGTATGGTAATATTACAATACAAACATATAACACAACTTGCTCAAACATTCCCCAAAAGGCATCATTTCATTTTTTTTTCTGAAACCATTCCTTTTGTCATTACTTATAATAATATTCATTACCATTCCATTATCATATAGCACAGCTTGTTCAAATATTCCTGAACAGGCACAAAAATGTTGCTCTAAATTAAAACTATTATAAATAGTGAACTTATATGTCCTTTTCCTTTTTCTTTCAACTCTGGGATACAGATATGATAATGGTATTTGTGGATCAAAGGTTTATATTACTTTTTATACTTTGGGCATAGTTCCAATGTTTTCCAGACTAACTGAACCATTTCATAACTCCAGCAATAGTGTATTAGTATTCCTAGGTCCTCTCCAGAATGTCATTTTCCTTTTCTGTTGTATTAGTCAAACTTATAAATGTGAAGTGGTAGCTCAAAATATTTTTGTTTTACATTAATCATTGAAAATTTGGAACATTTTTCCATATGACTATACATAGCTTTGATTCTTTTAAAAACTATATTTTTTGAAATTTATTAATTGGAGAATGACTTACTTTTACAAATATGGCTTGTCCATATATTTAATAAATGAGGTTTTTTAAATCAGAAAACCTTGCTCTAAAATTTTCCAGTTGCCTTTTTTCCTTTCTAATTTAACTATATTGATTTTATTTACTCAAAATCTTTTTTAATTTCATGTATCAAAATTATCCATCAAAATCCCCAAGGGGAAACTCCAAACTTTACAAAATATACAGTTACCTTTTGTTCTGGTTTATGATTGCATATAGATATTTATTTCCAAAATAAAATTTTATATATACCTTAACATGAATTTATTTTTGGAGAATTTAAAATGTAAACATCTTAAAAAAAACATTTAGTAACTTAGGTACACTACTCCTGTTTTCCTATAAACAATTTAGTCAGTTTTCTTTCACAAGATGTTTTCTTCCCCTTTAATTATTTTAGTATCAAACATCACATTCAAAAGTTATTCGATGATTGTTTCAATAGCTGGTGATTTAAGAAGACCTTTATAGGAGTGTACTGTTCATTATCTCCCCTACATAGTTGAAATGACTCATGTGTGATGTCTGAGACTTATTCTTCTTTCTTTCAGCATCTAATAATGGTATCACCATCTTACAGGGTTTAAAGTATCAAGACAGGATATTGTCCCTATAAGTGGTTTGATCTGTGTACATCAATGACACTCAGTTGACTGATTTTGAGTACAATACTCAGAATATATTTGGAGTGGAGCATAAAATCAATGGAGTGTGAGACTATTTGGTAAGGCTACAATGAACCTTTTGAAACATAAGTTGATGGAACTCTGATTCACTAAAAATTGATATGTTTATAGGACTCTTCAGGAAAAGAAATAGCTATACTGGACCAAAAATAATGGAGATTGATATTTTTTTGTCCTAGAATATCAGGCTGCAAACCTGAACCCCCTTGAAAAATAATTATTCTCTTCTTATTGCAGGAGTTGATATTGATAATACTCCTTGGACTTTGAGAATAGGGCTCATTATCTCTCCTCAAATGTTTATTTTCTCAGTTCTTCTATGCCTGAAGAAAGGTAGATAGTAAAATTCTTCTGGAAATATCAAACTGACAAGTGGAAGAAAAGTGACTTTCTTTGAATAAATACACCTCTAGAACTTGTACTTGATAAAACCAAAAAGGTAGGAAAAGGAAAGTATCATTTAGAATAGGGGTTCTTAACCTGGGATCCATGGTATCCCAGGAAATCCAGGGAGAGATTTCAGGGAATCCATGAACTTGGGACAGGAAAAAAAAATCTTTACTTTCACTAGTCTTTTTCTGAAATTTAACATTTCTTTCCATTAAAAAAAAAAGATTCTGAGAAGAGGTTCATCGGTCTCCAGACTGCCAAAGGTGTCCATTACACAACAAAGGATAAGAACCATGCTTTATATTTAGATAGAATCCAGTAATATAGAGGTGTTTCCTTTCTCCCTGAACTTGGGTGAAAATCTTTTCTAGCATACTAGGGAGAGCTAACCTTATTATTTCTAAGTACCATTAGAATCTAAGTGATCAATGTTGTATATTCATTACAGGTGTACAACTGTAATACTGAGTTTATAATCTATGAGAAAGATGTGGAATATATGGTCTCATTATTTTACTTTATAGCCAAAGATATAAATTGCATTATGTTTCAATGAACAATGAGCATCAAACCCTGACAAAACTACCTCATTCCATTTTTAATGCTTTTTCAGTATAGGCAAACACATTACATGCACCAGTTTATTCTGACCCAGAAATTGCTCTAAATTGTATTTTTCTATAGACCAAAGTGTGTTGATTTTACAAGGAATTCAGTTTAAATTATTTTCCTGTTGTCCATCTTTCCCAAAATTTGGAGTGAAGATAAAAAAATAACATTCCATTTATCTTGTATATATGAAATATAGGTCATTATACTGCTTTTTGAAGTTGGAAAATGCTGTTCAATTCTGGTATGCACAAATAAAAATAAATACTGTTTATAAGAAGGTTGTAAAATATGACAAATAGTTATGACTTGTTCAAATAATGTGATACAATGTCTGAGCTTGATTAAAATCATGAAGCTTCTTAAAGAACATGAACAGGAAGAGACTCAGTTATAGGAAAAGGAGGATGGTAGCGATGTGCATTATAAAATTATTCTTGAATAAATACAGTCTTAGAATCTTGCATTCAGCGAACAGTTGATCAGCTTACCATTTGTATGTATTGATATTCTTGTATATGTTTAGATCCTAGTATGCTACATTTGGAATTATGCCCCAAATGTGCATACCCTTTGATCTAGCAATACCACTACTGAAGGTACCCTGAAGAGATTATGAAAAAGGGCAAAAAACATCACTTGTACAATAATAATATTCATAACAGCTGTTTGTGGTGGCAAAGAATTAGAAACTAAGTGAATGTCCATCAACTGGGGAATGGCTGAACAAACTGTGGTATATGTATGTGATGGAACACTATTGTTCTATAAGAAATCACGAGGGATGGGCATTCAGGGAAGCCTGGAAAGATTTGGATGAACTGATGCTAAGAGAAATGAGCCAAACCAGAAGAACATTGTACACACCCCCTAACAGCAACATGGGGGTAATGATCAACCTTAATGAACTTGCTCATTCCATCAGTGCAACAACCAGGCACAATTTTAGGATATCTATGATGGAGAATATCAGTAGCCAGAGAAAGAATTGTGGAGTTTGAACAAAGACCAAAGACTATTACCGTTAATTTAAAAAGAACTGTTATCTTATTTTGTAATTTTTGCTATCTTATACTTTATCTTTTTCCTTTAAGGATATGATTTCTTTCTCATCACATTCAACTTAGATCAAATGTATACCATGGAAATAATGTAAAGTCTAACAGACTGCCTTCTGTGGGGGGTGGGAAGAGGGAAGCAAGATTAGGAGAAAAATTGTAAAATTCAAAATGAATAAATATCTTAACAATGATTCAAATTTACTAGATTCCTTATATAACAAGCTTCATATTTTATACATATATATGTATCTGTATATATATATATATATATATGCATAATATAGATTCAATAGTCAATACATTTAGGAAGCTGATTTTGGTGACTTTATGGATTATTGATTGAATTTTGGAAAACAATTGCAAGATTATTCATTGCAAGCAGAAATGAAGTAATGAGACATTATATAAAAGTTGTAATGATTTGAGTAGAAAAATTTGAAAGAAAATTGAGGGCTGGAGTTGGTTCAAAATTATATCATATATTGGTTTAGTGCTTTTTAGCTTTCACATTTATATTATCATCTGATTCTCCCTCTAGGTAAATTAAGCTGGTATTACCATCTATGTTTTGAATCTGAGAATACTCAAGTCATGAAACTCTAAATAACTTGTTAGTTCTTGTCAGTCAAAAGAGTGCTACTCACAACCGACTTGTAGTTAAGTTTACATTGTGAAGTATCATGTTTAAAAGATAGCATGGAACTTCTTTTTTGTTAATATACTAAAAACTACTTTGCACAGTTTGTTCTCTTTTAAATTAATTTCCTTACCTAAATTAATTAATTCCTGTGTATTAATGAAGCATTTCTATTAGTATTTTTCTCTTCTGATAAGTCAAAATTCTCTTATTCAATAATTGTTTATATCTTTTTTTTTATCCAAAGAAGTTGGTATCTACCAATTATATATCCAAAAAAGGGAAATATAACATGGCTAAGATGGAAATAAGACTTCATGTTTGTTTGTCTGCAAATGAGGTGGGGAGGGGAAGGATATACAATATTTGGAATTCTAAATTTAAAAAGATGTTTAAAATGTTTCCATATAATTGGAAAAAACAAAAAAATTAAATTTTTTTATAATAAAGGGGAAGAACATAATATAAAGGAAAGAAAAATTGTGGAGATATAGGAGTAAATAATTTTTCAAGTCATTATTTTAAATGGTAGCAGATATTGGATATGAGGCATAGTACAGTAAATAATCATTTTCTTTGAATTAGAGATGAATGATTCAATATGCCTATGATTTATCATTATTAATATTACATTTGATAGAGCAAATTGCAAAACATCTGTGTTATAAGAGAAGTCTTTTTATGTAGGTTTTGAACTAGAAAGTCCCTGAATATGATCATTTTAATCTTTTGGCTTTTTATTTTTTTTATTTCTTTTTTATACTCTGCCATCACCATTTTAGAAAGTGAAAGGAAACACTTAGGACCTAATAACATTTTGCATTTCTTTTTTTGGAGGGGGAAAGAACCAATTGGATTAAAATTATAAATCCTTCCTATTATTTTGCCTGCTGTCATTTCAATTTCATATCCAAAGTTTTGGTAGAAAAATGAGATATTGACAAATTGTCTGCATATTCTTTCCCTTGAATCCCTTTCCAGCATTTTATGTGCAAATGCTGTTCATAAATAAGAGAAAATAGACATTTGGACTAATGATTGTTCACATTTTCATCTATATCCTTTTGGAATATTAAAATCATTCACAATAAAGAAAAACTTCTTTCCTTGCCTGACATCATCGCTATTTAATATTTCCCCACATTTTTTAATCCTCAACAAAAGGTTTCTGAAATTTGTACTTGATCTATTCTAATGATAGTTATGATTTTGATCTTCCCATGTTCTTTGTATATTACATCAGGTCTGAAGTATTAGGATACAAATGTCATGATTCTCCTGATATTGTCAATGAAAATATTTTTATATGAACTTCACAAATTTTTTCCTTTACCTACATCTTTTTTCATATTGCCAATTCCATACATAAGTTCTTTTGAGATGATGTGACTTCTATGACTTCTGTCATGTTTTCTGTAAATTTGTTTTTGCTTCCAATCTTTTCGCTTACTTAATCAGCATTGTTTATAAATGGTGTATCAGTTAATTAATGCATCACCTTCTTTAGTTTTACAAATAACTGTGAATTTCAAACTAATGTATAGCAGATGAAAGTAGGAACATTTCCATTGATTATATACACGCAGGAAGAGATGTAAGAGATTTTGAGGACTAGAAATAAATGATACCAGAGGAAAAGTCTAAATTTTCCCATTAATAATAATAAAATATTATTTTTCCTAGAGGAAAGCTTTTAATATATTTAGTAGATCCATTATGGAACATCATGGATAAAGGTTAAAAAGGTCAGAAGACATTGATTAGTTGTACTTTTACTACTTTAATGGAGGAAGAATTTTTATCATTGAGAATACAAATGACTGGAAATTGCTTTGCTTTTTTTTTTTTTTTTTTTTTTTTAGATTTTTGCAAGGCACTTGGGTTAAGGGGCTTGCCCAAGGTCACACAGCTAGGTAATTATTAAGTGTCTGAGGCTGGATTTGAACTCAGGTACTCCTGACTCCAGGGCCAGTGCTCTATCCACTACACCACCTAGATGCCCCTGGAAATTGTTTTCTACAATAAAAATTTATAAGGAATGATGATAATCCTTGTTGATTTTTATCTATCCATTTCCAGTTTGAATGAATTAGAGATATAGCTAACCTTTTTTTCAATAAGTCATCTTGAAACCATTTGAATTACATGACATATTCTTATTTTTATCCTCTTTTCTAATTTGATGCTGCTTTTGATTTTTGCAATTTCAAAATGATGATCTAATTGTACAGTTGATTCAGAAATGACCTCTAGCGGGGGCAGCTAGGTGGCGCAGTGGATAGAGCACCGGCCCTGGAGTCAGGAGTACCTGGATTCAAATCCGAGCTCAGACAATAATTACCTAGCTGTGTGGCCTTGGGCAAGCCACTTAACCCCATGTGCCTTGCAAAAAAAAAAAAAAAGAAATGACCTCTAGAATAAAAAGTATTACAAAAAGGAGAAGTAAGCTACTAAACTAAATTTCATTATTTAAAAAGAAAAAATATCTAAAACATGAAACTCACAGAAAATACCTATTTCTTTAAAACATCTGCCTGAAATAGAGAATTTGATGAAAGGTCTATGTTAAGGCAGGCTCAAAATAACTGTCTTCTCTTTTGAGAGAAAAAAAAATTATCAGGTTCCTTATTGATAAAATCAGGATTGCCTGAGTCTGACTCTTTGGTGTTATCAGATAATTTGTCTGCTTTCAGCACATTCCTGAAGCTTTGTAAGGTTGACTTTTTTGTACCTTTCATCTCTCTCACACTGCTCCTTATCAATATCTTCTTTTGCTATCTAAATATATGAGAGGAAAATATAAAAATTGATACCAAGTGGCACTAAAGTGTTTGAGATTTCTTTGTAAGTTGCACATATGCTTGGGATATCAAAGATAGGGTATACCACCCATTGGCAAAGATGGCAGTGGTCTCAAGCCGAGAAAATCTCCAGTTTTCATTTTGCAAGACTGAAAGTTTGTGTCAATTTTGGTAAATGTCATTCTGATATTTGAAGCTGATATCTAAGTTCTAGATCTTTCTTCTTCTCACTCAATTAATCGAGTCATTCAAGGCAGTTCCTTTTTTGTATGTTTTAAGATTTTCAGAAACTTTTGCACCTTCAAAATACATATTTTGATGCAGGAGAGGCACTTTTTTAATGAGAAAGCAGAACAGACAGACAAAAATAATACTGATATCCACATTATATTATTTTCATTCCCACAACTATATTTCAGAATCCTATAGTAGATATTAATTAGAGCTCTTATTAATATATAACTGTATCTATATCTAGAGATATATATAAAATAGATATGGAAAGGCTATTATGCCTTGATTCACAGGTTCTTTTATATTGTTTCATGTTTATTTTCTATTTATTTATCTATGTACTATATATATATTCCCCCCTAAAATGTAATCCTCTGGAGCACTGAACTGTTTTCATGTTTTCTTTGTTATCATTAATATAAAGTCCAGTTACTGACATGTGCTAAGTGCTTATTAAATCCTTATTAAATTGAACTGAAGGATGGAAAATAGAGAGGAAAGGAGAGGGAAGGGGCAAGTTTTTTAAGAGTTAAGATCTTATCTTCCACATATAGTTTAGCCTCCTGAAGACCTATTATACAGTACATACGTTTTTTTTTTTTAGGATTTTGCAAGGCACATGGGGTTAAGTGGCTTGCCCAAGGCCACACAACTAGGTAATTATTACATGTCTGAGACTGGATTTGAACCCAGGTACTTCCTGACTCCAGGGCTGGTGCTTTATCCACTGCACCACCTAGCTGCCCCATACAGTACATACTTCTGAAGTACTCATAACAGACCCTTAGAAAATTTACTCTGTTAGTCATTTGTTTTTAGCAGTTCTATTTAGTGACCTTCCATACAATCTGTCTTATAATGCTCTAGTTGTTGGTGGAGCTCTCATCAAACCACTCTCTAGAAAATGTTAATTGCTCAGGTAATAAAGCAACACTGAGAGATTGATGCAAGGGCACAAGACCAAAACTGTTATGGATAAGCCTTCACCTTTCAGTCATTTGCAGATCAACACCTTTAGTAGGGATGCAGCTGGGTGGCACAGTGTATAGAGCACCGGTCCTGGAGTCAAGAGGACCTGAGTTCAAATGAGCCCTCAGAAACCCAGCTGTGTGACCTTGGGTTAGTCACTTAACCCCATTGCCTTATTAAAAAACAACAACAAAAAACACCTTTAGCAGGAATCTATAAAATTCTCTGAAAAACAGCATTTGCACCACTTCTACTTCTAAATTCTCTGAATTAGTAAGAAGCACCACCATTATGGATTACTCATTCAGACTGTTTAGTTTAATTGTCCACATGATTCTTGTCCAAATAGAAAAAGTGAAAAAACAAAACAATGTATCACAAACTAGAGTGGAGATATACTCCCTAAAGGCTGCATTCTATTCTTTAAAATTCAAATATGTATAAAAACTGCCCAATTAATCCCTCTACTGGGCTGACTAATAAAAAAAGACATCTCCCCACTATTTCTCTCTCTAGTATTTAACAAATTTCTAAGGGGTCATATAAATGTACATATGTATTAAAATTAAAATCTGTTTTAAAATCTCCTAATGTCATAATTAGTTGAATTATGTAATCAACTGATTGGTTTAAAGTAAGTCCCATCCAGTCCAGTACTGGCCTAACACTCAAATCCTAACTGACTAACTCAAGTCCTACATGAAACTTAAAAGAACCTATATATGAACATGCTGTACACATGTACATGATGTGATAGCAGGGTACTATAGACAGACTTATCATGAAGGAAAAAAACCTGGTTTATTAAACAAAAGCACTGGCTATGGAATCAGAGAACTGAGATTACAATGTGAGTTTTAATACTATCTCTGTGAACTTTGCAAATTTTCTCAGGTATAAAATATATCTTTTATACATTTTCTCAGGTATGAAATCTGGCAATTATTATGTTCCCTAAGGTTCCTTTTAGCTCATGAAATTCGGGGTTACTTGCTACTATCAATAGGACAATGGAAATATATATATGTGTGTGTGTGTGTGTGTGTGTGTGTATATATATATATATATAATATGTATTCACATGCATATATTATATTTAGGTGTATACATCTATCAGAGATAAATGCATGTCTATCCATTGCCCCATTGATAAGAGAAGTAACCCCACAATTTCAAGAACTGAATTTTGAAGACTGAAGTGCAGAAGGGTTCCATGTGAACAGCAGTTGATATGGGCCAGCTGAGAGATCTGCAAACACCATTCCAAATGGAAAGGTGATGACTTCCATGGCCCTGGGCTGATTGAAAAGAAGACTGGTTGAGATCCTTGAACTTGGATTGTAAGAGATGAGTTCCATTAGTTGTCCAGGGAGGTAATGAGATTAATTTTGGAGAAGCCAACAGGAACCCCAGGGAGAGTTCTTTTTTTTTACTTTGTGAAGGGCAGGATTACACTAGAATGGGTTCATCCTGAGTTCATGGGTTCATGCCTTGGAAAGTGCCATGATCCCCATGCCCAGTGAGATTGAGCTCTAGGGAGGGTACTGACATCAGAGCAGTATATTCCTATGAATGACAAACAGACATTGGCCCTGTGTGAAAACTGTTGTCAATTGTTTCATATACAGAATAGTAGCTCAAAAGTGGAAGGTGTGAGAGGAAAGGCCATAGTGATAATTAGTTCAACCAGAGACAGATGAGGATATAGTCACATACTATCATCTGACCTCATACATCCAGTATTGGTGATACATCATAGTGGTACCTTGCTGATATATGGGAAGAAGCAAAGACAGTTTAAGGTCCAGAGACTCCCACAGAAGCCAGACCACCTGCAATAATCCTGTTTCCTATCAATAGATAGGGTGAAAATATTTGGTAAAGGCAAATGAGAAGAATGCCTTGCACAGCATATCTCTCGTGATAACATCACTCTATACTTCATTTAGTTGGTTGGTTTGGTGTCTTTGATTCTGAAGGATTAGTGGTAGTAGTAGTAGTAGCATACATATAGTTATGTGTATATATAAAATATGTATAAAATATATACATAAGCTTCACTATAGTCACATGATACATATCATTTTATATACTATATATATATATATATATATGAATGACTAGACACAGACACACACTTATATTTGTAGACATATGAGCAGGACTAAGCACACATTATAGTTATATATATGTCCTTGAATGATTCATCTTTCTCGAGTTAACATGCTGGGCATGTGTATCAATAGGTATGGATGGCAATAAGTGGTTAAGTATGTATGTTTTTCTTCATGCAAACTTGCAATATTATTTCTTTAAACTTGATTTATTTAGTCATGAACATTACAGAATTATATTAGCATGGTTTAAGCTTTCTACTTTGTCTCTGTAAATAACATCTTTATTCTTTTTTGTATTTTTGTTTTCCCAGTTCTGATTTTCTTCAAACATTTAGTGATAGGGTTAGTGAGAGAGAATCTTGCACATTTTTTTTTTCACAGTTCTCAATTTCAACTCCCAATTTGATGACAACATAATGACTGCTTTAGTAATCTTTTAAATTTACAGTAAACTAAGTTGTTCCATGACTCAATCTATGTAATATATATATATATATATATATATATATATATATATATATATATATATATATATCCAACAGCTTTACCTTATGGTGTAAGTACAAACATCCTCCTTGAAAGGTAGGTCAGTCTTATTTCTAGTATATCAAAAGATTTCTCCAGGTGCCAAGTGGTCAGAGAATAGATCATTTTCAAAAAAAATCCAAGAAATTACCAGCTTTATGAAAATGTTTCCAAATTACTAGTAATAAAATAAATGCAAGTTAAAGCTTATTTAATGTTATACCTGCCTTCCCCCAAAAAAGGAAAATGTTAAATGCTGGATTGTCTTAGGGGAAATAGGGAAAGTAAATGTATTGTGAATGTGATCCAACCATTGTGTAAAACAATTTGGTACTGTTCCCTGAAATTTATTAAATTGGCATATTCCTTGATCAAGCAATATTACCAGGTCTAACCCCATAAGATTAAGAAAAAGGAAAAAGGATGATGATAAAAGTAATAATATAGACATGAGTATATGCATGTTTATAGGTGTATGCATAATAATCTATCTTTTTTACATCTGTATCTGCTCTTTCAGTGATGACAAAGAATTGGAAACTAAAATTATTCCCATTACAGGATGACTGAGCAATATGTAGCATATGGATATTAGAGAATATTAATGCATTATATGAAATGAGGAAAGGGCAGGTTTCAAGACAACTTGGATAGTCTTTATGGACTAGTAAAGAATTGATGTAACTGAGCAATTTATGTAGCACCAATATTGCAAAAACAAAGAATTTTGAAGGACTTAAGAAGTCTGATCAATCCAATGATCAATGACAATTTTAGAGGATTAGGAAGACACATCCTGGTGGAGGGTTGTTAGACTTGGGTGACAGTTTGAGAAACATATATGTATGTGTATGTATGTATTTAACATACAAATTCATACATACTAATACACACAAATATTAGCTGCAAAACAACTATAGAGTTAAGTGAATTTTTGCTTGAATATGAATATTTGTTGGAAGAGTTTTTCCTTTTGCCTTTTCAATGGGAAGAAAAGTGAATGTTCATTAATTGAGAAAATTAAATTTTAAATGTAGAGGATTTGGAAGAAGTTAAAGTTGAAGGAAAAGGAAGGTGGAAGAACCTTAATTCTTTTGAAATTATTAGCATTTTTGGTACAATTTTATGACATCTACAAATTAATCTACATTATATACATTTGTATTCATTTTGAGATTTCCCATCTACAGTTGCATATGAATTATTTTGGACAAGCATTATTTTCATATGATTTCAATCTGTTAAAATAATGGTCATGTATGTACATTTCTTCTCACTCTAAATTGATTCAGAAGTCAAATGAATTCAAAAAACAACTTGCCAAATGTCTATTACAGTCATATATGAAATAGGTCTGAGCTGGTTTCCTTTCATTTACAAGTTCTCTTTTAGGTATATGCTTAAATTTAAACTATAAACTTCTTTAATTTTCTTATTTTTTTAATTCTTTGGTTTTTAAGAATGGATATTGCATGAAAGCAATGTGAAAAAATGCTAGCACTCAAAGAGAATCCTTCCATCAGTGGTAGAGCATTGTAGTGACTCTGAGAAAGTCAAGGGTTTAAGGATCATTATGCTCATAAGCAAAGAGAACTGTTTTTAAGGGAATACAAAGTTTTAGACTTTCACAAAGAATGGCTGCAAAACAGCCTAATTAACTTGCAGAAAACAAATAAAGCCTTTTATTGAACCCTGATGACTAGGTGGAGTTGTGATTTTGATTTCTCTACTATGTGGCACTGGCTACCTGAAGCTGATAGACCAGAAGTAATACCAATTGACAAATAAACAGCTTCTAGACTTGGAAAGAAAAATGTTGTCAGTGGTAGGTGTAATATAACAGCAAAAATAAGTAACAAATATGGAGTTACTACTATGTATCAGGTTCTGTGCTAAGTGCTTTACATTATCTCCTTTGGTCCTCGTGACAATGTGCTGCTATTATTTTCCCCATCTTAACAAAAGAAATAATATTTTCCTAGACCTGAGCAAATAAATATAATGAGCAGGTACACCCATTAGCCCACATTTTGAATTTCTTATATCTACCTGAGCAGATTTTTTTCCAGAGTAAAATCTTTAAGATTTACTATACTAGTTGAGGAAGTAGAAAAGGGGAAAAAAATCTTGGTACTTTTATTATCAGTAAATAAATACAGGAAAGAAACAGCTTTAACATATAATACTTCTATAACTCATCTAGATCAGAATGTAGTATATGACTGTGTCTTTGAACTCATATGAAAAGCTTTAAAAGCCAATGACCTCAAAACTTCAAGAACTTTCAAAAGGGCGTACTCTGTAATTCATTGTCACAAATAAACAGTGCATGATTTTTAGTCTTAATACTTTACTCAATAAGTTGGTTGTTAATTATAACATTGAAGACCCACACTTGTCCTAAGAATTTGTATTATCAAAATAATTAATGAAATTTATGATTTATAGCAAATGAAGCATGTCAAATCTTACTACCACCTATTTCTCCTATCCAAGGAAATAAAAGCATTTGTGTTTAAGGCATATTAAAATGTTTTCCATCGTTGTAGTAATAATTAAATTCATTCAGTACATAGAGTTAACCTATTTGGAAACCATGGCAAAAAAAACAGGGTATTAAAAAGAAATAGGCTAATTAGATGGTGTTGAGTCTTAACCACAACTGGCAGATAAATAGCCACTCACAGCAAAATAGAATTCATAAGCATTTATTTATTTTTTAATGTTTGTGATTTATTTTTATATGCTTTTTAACATATCTGAAGGAACTTTGAGCTCCAGGGAAAACCAGGTAATGCCAATAAACCTTGATTCAAATCTAATTTATGGGAAAAACGTCAGGGGGTACAAATAATGTCTCATAATTGAAGTTTCAATTGTTCTGTGAGAGTTCAAAACTAGAGGAATACAATGGGGTAGGAGTAGGGTTAAGAGGTTAGGGGAGTATTTGAAGGGAATTGTATAAACAATCAGTGGCTGAACTGCAAATATACTTACCCTTTATAATGTAAATTATATAACAACTACATGATTATATCCTTTCTGTAATAGCTTTAGTATTTAGATAGGGAACAAATATTTACATGTATAATCAAGCATAGCTACCATGGATAGCTATTTCACATTGATGATATGAAAATACCAATAACTCTGAGAAGACCTCAAGGAATTTTAATCTAGAAACCTTTTAACAAAACCGTTTTTGTTTTGTTTTTGCTTTGCTTTGTCTCTTACCAGTACATACCAACTAATTCATTCTCATAAGCCAGTTGTCCAAAAGAAAAATCCTTCAAATGTTTGTGTTTCTTTTGTTTTCCTTTATTGATGAGCTACCATATCATAAGGTCATACTAAAAATACTTTCTTGGACATGAATTCTCATATATTTGGAGCATTCCTTTAAGGAAATGAGAACAATGATTAGATGACAGGTCATATCACCATGAATGACTATGGACCATTGTGTTTGTAGCATCTGACTTTGCATTTAAGGAAACAGTATGATGTAAAGAAAAGAAGAGTAGATTCTAATATAATGACAGGTATTATGTCTTCTATTAAACTCTGACGTGGATAAGTAATTTATTCTCAAAACTTCATTTAACGTGTATGAAGAATTCCAAATAATATTTATGCTGTCTACCTGCTGTGAAAAACTTTAGGTAAAACATTTTTAAGCATAATTCTATTTGATCATAAAACTATAGGGCAACTAGGTGGCACAGTGGATAGAATATTGGCCCTGCAGTCAGGAGTACCTGAGATCTAATCCAGCCTGACACTGAATAATTGCCTAGCTGTGTGACCTTGGGCAAGCCACTTAACCCCAATGCCTTAAATAAATAAATAAATGAAATAAAAAATAATAAAATAATCATAATCATCAAACTATATATGAATGCATATGTATATTGATGTATATATATTTTAATATCTACATATCTGCATAGTTAATTGTAAAACTATATGCAGTTACATTATTACTTGTGCTCATATTATTATTCTAGTTTTCATCTTATATTTACTTCTATGGCATAAATATATTTTTATTTAGTATGTTATTTTTCTCTGGGTATATGTAAAAATATTTTAAAATTTTGTTTTTAAAACTTTGAGTTCCAAATTCTCTCATTTCCTCCTACTGCACTCTTTACTGAGAAAGCAAACAATTTAATATGGGTTATAAATGTGTAGTCATGACATACACTTCTTTAATAGTCACATTATGGAAGAAAATTTACACCATCCTCTCCAAAAAAGAAGCCTCCAGAAAAGCGAAGTAAAAAGAAGACATTCAGATACCATCAACTGATAATTCTCCACTAAGAGATTCAAATCTAACTGGTACCATTGATATAGGGGAATTATGGGTACAGAAATATATTGCAAACATATATATATATATATATGTATATATATATATGAAATACATATATATGAAACATTTTTGTAATCTTTTCTGTATTGTTTATGTATATCTTATATTTTATACATCTGTGCATAGATATAGATAATTATATATGTATATATTAAGAACTGATAATTTTTTCTAATAATGTTTCATAGTTTGCTAAAGGTGAGGAGCATCTTATCATAGAGAAAAGTTTCAGTTAACCTTTTAACTAAATCTCTAAACATTTTATATAAACTTAATGTAAAACAGTATATTTCATATTTTATGTTCTTTTCACACTATAATTTTCTTGCCGGTTGCAATATAATTTAATTTAACATTCATTAAGCACTGAAGATTCAAAGATCAAAGAGAGGTGGGAGAAGGTAGGAAATAAAATAACTTGCCATAGGGTTGGGGAGAGAATATGAGATGTACACAAATAAGGAAATGCAATAGAAAAATAAAATAATCCTAGTAGACTTTCAAGACATCAGGGAGTGAGCTAAGATAGTAGCCAGGGCAGTAGAGAATAGGCAAAAGAAATGAAATATATTCTGGAAAGTAAAATGGTGAGCTTTGCACTTTATTGGAGGTAGAGTATGAAAGAGAGAGGAAAGAATTGAAGATGTTTTCAATACTCTTTTAAGTACAATTTAAAAGTACTATTCAAATATTTATTGAACTTAAAAATGAATTCATTTCCCAAAAGGTGCTGATAGTCAAGGAGAATGAATAATACATGCACAAGCAATTCTAATGTAAACATGAATAAAAGAATCCATAAAGAGAAACTGAATAGAAAAAAATTTCATTCAATAAACCTTTTTTAAAAGTTCACTTTGTGAAAGGCATACTTCCAGACTATAGTGATATAGTTTTAGTTCACATCAAAGGACCTCTGTTTTACTTTACTCAAGGTTCCTTAATATCTCTGGGATTAGTTTCTTAGTCTGAATAATGAGAGGTCTTCTTTGATGACTTTTATTATCTTGTCAGTTCCCTTGACTTGAACCTAAGTCCTGTACTTGGATATCAAACTTTCTGTTCAGCTCTGGCCATTTCAACAGGAAAATTTGAAAGTCACCTAATTTCATTGAATGTCCATCTTCCCCCCGCCCTGAAAGAGGATGTTCAGTTTTTCTGGGGATTTTATTTTCAGTTGCATTCCAAGCTATTTAGCCCTCCAGAATATCATAGTCCAAGCTCTACGAACCCTTACTGTGGATTCTGCTAAATGCTGTGCAGTCCTGATTGCAGCTCTATGATATTTGAATTGTTTCCTTCTGGCTGCTTGTAATATTTTCTCTTTGACTTAGGAGTTCTGGAATTTGACTATAATATTCCTGGGGGTTGAAGATCAGTGGATCAACTCAGTTTTTATTTTACCCTCTGCTTCTAAGATCTCAAGACAATTTTTCTGAAGAAATTCTTTAAAAATGAGGTCAACGTTCTTTTCCTGATCACTACATCAATAATTTTTAAATTTTCTCTACTGGATCTGTTTTCCAGGTCAGTTGTCTTTCCAATGAGATGTTTCATGTTTTCTTCTAGTTTTTCATTCTTTTGGCTTTGTTTTATTGTTTCTTGATTCTTTGCAAGATCATCGGCTTCCCTTGGTTCCATTCTATATTTGAAGGAATCATTTTCTTCAGAGAGCTTTCTTATCTCCTTTACCATCTGGCCAATTCTGCTTTTTATGGTTTTCCTCTCCTCATTAGCTAATTTGACCTAAACTGGCTTTAACATGCTATTTTCTTCAGCATTTTTTGGATCTCCATGACTAAGCTGGCTGACTTGGTTTTCATGTTTTTTCCTGCATCTCTCTCATTTCTCTTCACAATTTTTCTCCTACAACCATTACTAGATTTTCAAAATATTTTTTGAGCTTTTCCATTTCCTGAGCGCAATTCCTATTTTTCTTGGAGGCTTTGGAAACTTGGACTTGGTCATCTTCTGAATGTGTGTTTTGATCTTCCATGCGACCAAGGGAATTATCTATGGTCAGGTTCCTTTTTATCTGTTTATTCATTTCTCCAGCCTGATCCCTGGTTCTGAGGTGCTTCCCAAGCTTTTGAGTCTTATTGGGACATCCCTGAAAGGACCTCAGTTCCTTAAAGTCTTAAGAGGGGCTGTGATGGCTCTCCTGCCTATGCTCTGATCTTTGGATGACCACAAGCACACCCCTCTGCCCTAGAGTCATGAGGAGGGTCCTTGTTCTATGGTAATGGAGCATGACAGACTGTGACCAGGATCAGACAGAAGAGAGACTTTGACTGTCTACCCCCACCCCCACCCCCTGCAATCCCTTACCTTTCATGAACTGAGTGCTCTGGAAGCAGCTGCTTCCATGTCCCAGGATCTGGACTGCACCAAGGGCTGTAGCTATGCTGAGGGCCACACTGGCCTGGGCACCCATTTACTCTGAAAGTGGTTTCCAGGCTGATCTTCTAAGATGTGTTTGGTGCTCCCTGGGTTGGTAGGTCTAGAAACTGCTTCTGCTGCTGTTAGCCAGTGGGATACAGGGGCCCCATGGGTTGTTCCCGAAGGCTGGGGATCCTTTGCTCTCTTGCAATAATCCTGCCTATCTAACTATCCCCTTCAACCCTGTGAAATAGAGTCTTCCCATGATCTTCCAGGTTACCTTGGGCTGAAGAATTGCCTCACTGGGTCTTTCTGTGGCTTTTTGTGGCTTCTTGAAAATTTGGTTAGAGTCATAATTTTAAGGGTTTTGCAATATATTGGAAGAGAGTTCCTGGAAAATCCTGCCTTCATGCTGCCATCTTGACTCCACCCCAGATTTTTGTAAATTTTTTTCCTGTACTGTTAAAATGTTTCCTTTTTTGGGGCGGCTAGGTGGCGCAGTGGATAAAGCACCGGCCCTGGAATCAGGAGTACCCGGGTTCAAATGCAGTCACAGACACTTAATAATTACCTAGCTGTGTCACCTTGGGCAAACCACTTAACCCCATTTGCCTTGCAAAAAGCTAAAAAAAAAAGTTTCCTTCCTGACATTTTTTTATACCTTCACAAATTATAAGCCATTTTGAATTGGCCACAAGCTCACCTGTGAGCCAAGCTAAATTATGAGAGGTAAATATCACCTTAAAACAGGTAGAAGTCCTTCCGACAGTAATTCTTCCAATACCAGATGTTGACTACTCCCCAAATACTGTCCCTTGCACTGACCCTACTGGGGCTTGCTATCTTATACATTACCATTTCTTAAGGGTCTAATGAGTAGTTGCTTGTCTGGTTTAGATAAATGCTCCCAACCCCATCGTGGTCTTTAAAGAATTCTTAACTTTATCTTCTTTTCCTTATTTTGAGAATGTCATAATACATTTTAATAAATTTGTTTTTTTCCCCTTTGTTACACCAACACTCTGAAATCAAAGTGTTGTGAGTTTTTCACTTATATGGATCAAAACCCAATATCTCAATAATGATCTTGACCATGACTTTGGAGAACATATATTTTTCTTTGATATAAGCTAGACCTGGCACTATGTCAAATATGCATGTGGACCATTAAAGTTCTAGCATATACACTAATGAGTAATATGTTGATTGTGTGGTATCCAGAAGACTGGGACATGAATGATGAATTGGTGTTATACAAATTAAAAATTAGTCAGAGTTATGGTTACCTCATAAGGAAACTTATGGTACTTGACTCAGGGGAAAAGGGATATATACACATTTAGTCAATCACTAGTGTAAGACAATGAAGAGAATGATGAGAAATGAAGGATAATAAATTTACTTTTTTTAGACTACTTTTTCAGAATACAATATTTTGATTTCTTTTTTTGGAATAATTGCAATTCTTTAAAAGATAATTGTACAGGGCAGCTAGGTGGCACAGTGGATAGAGCACTGGCCATGGACCCAGGAGGACTTGAGTTCAAATCCAGCCTCAGACATTAATAATTACCTAGCTGTTTGACTTTGGGCAAGTCACTTAACCCCATTGCCTAAAATAAATAAACATTTTTCAAAAAAAGATAATTGTAAACATCTTTATAATTTTTAAAATGATAGACAAATATTGGACAGACATAAACACAATCACTTACTCAGCCCATCCCCACATGTAGACATATATACATGATGAAAGAGAGTTTACATTTGTTATTATCATAGATTATCATCATCATTATTTAAAACTGATTGGAATTATTACATTTTTGATGTTTAGTATTTTAAAGCCATGTTATGAATACATCCAAATATCTGCTGTTTTCTTTCAGTTTATAGGATGACTGACTCTAATCTTTCTTAAGCTACTCTCTGGATTCATTAACGATAGCCCTTCTATAATTTCTGGTGACAATGCTCTGATTCTAAATTGCTATCCTAAATTCCTCTTTTTTCCTTAAAGAAATCCAAATGATTCCTCCATTCCCACTAGTGGTAATCCATTTTCATTTATATGATGTTATGATGATTTCCTATTGCTTTTTAACATGATGCCTGCTTAGTCTCACAATATTAATGAAGGAGTTTGACATACCATATGCACTAAGAAGATCCATCAACAAATTTTGGACATTTTGGTTAAGAGTTAATCTTTGGTATATAGACCTAGAAGAAGTATTACTGGATCAAAGGGTATGCAAAATTTTATTACCCTTTGGGCATAGTTCCAAATTTCTCTCCAGAATGGTTGGATCAGTTTACAACTCCACTGACAGTGCTTTGGTGTCCTAGTTTTCCCACAGCCTCTCCAATATTGATCATTTTCAGTTTTTTTTGTCATTTTAGCTAGTCTGACAGGTGTGAGGTAATACTTCAGAGTTGTTTTAATTTGCATTTTCTAGTCAATAATAATTTGGAGCACTTTTTTATATGACTATAGATAGTTTAAATTTCTTCATCTGAAAATTGTCTGTTAATATTTTACCACTTACTAATTGGAGACTGACATAAATTGATTCAGTTCTCTGTAAATTTTAGTAATGATTCCTTTATCAGAAACACTAGAAAATTGTTTCCCATCTTTCTAACATGACTTCTGATCTTGGATGCATTGGTTTTATTTATGCAAAAATTTTTGAATTTAATATAATTGAAATTATCCATTATCCAGCTGCTCTCTCTTTTTTTTGTGACCCTAAAATTCTCCCCATTCCATAGATTTGACAGATAAATGTTTCCATGTTCTCCTAATTGGCTTATTCTTTATGTCTAAATCTTGTACTCATTTCATTGTTATCTTGGTATAGGCTGTGAGATATTAGTCTATGTTTAGTTTTTGCCATTGTATTTTCTACTTTTTCCTAGCAGTTTTTTTGTCAAATTGGAAGTTATCCTAGATGCTTTGATTTATCAATACATAGATTATTATGGTAATTTACTACTGTTTCTTTTGTAGCTAATCTATTCACCTAATTCCTTTCTCTAATTCTTTTATTTTATTTTTTTAGAAAGATTTTATTTATTTTTAGTTTTATGATTTTTCCCATTCCTTATTCCCTTCTCCCACCTGCCACAGAAGTCATTCTGTTAGTATTTACATTGTTTCCATGGTGTACATTGAACTCAGGTGAATGTGATGACAGAGAAATCATATTCTTAAGGAAGAAAAATGAAGTATGAGATAGTAAAATTACATAATAAGTTTTTTTTTTTCTAATTTGAAGGTAATAGTCCGGTCTTTTTTCAAAGACCATATCTCTTTCTCTGGATACAGATGGCATTCTCCATTGCAGACAGCCCAAAATTGTCCTTGGTTGTTGCACTGATGGAATGAGCAAGTTCATCAAAGTTGATCCTCACCCCCATGTTGCTGTTAAGGTTCACAATATTTTTCTGGTTCTGCTCATCTTGCTCAACATCAATTCATGCAAATCCTTCCAGGCTTCCCTGAATCCCCATCCCTCCTTGTATCTAATAGAACAACAGTGTTCTATGACATACATATACCACAGTTTGTTAAGCCATTTCCCAATCGAAGGACCTTCCCTTAATTTCCAATTCTTTCCCACCACAAACAGGGCTGCTATAAATATTTTTGTACATGTAACACTTTTAGTCTCTTTAATAATCTCTTCAGGGTATGGACTGAGTAGTGGTATTGCTGGATCAAAGGATATGCACATTTTTTTTGCCCTTTGGGTATAATTCCAAATTTCTCTCCAGAAAGGTTGGATGAGTTCATAGCTCCACCAACAATGCATTAGTGTCCCAGATTTCCTGCATCCCATACAATATTGATCATTGTCCTTTCTGGTCATATTGGTCAATCTCAGAGGTGTTAGGTGGTATCTCAGAGATACTTTAATTTGCATTTCTCTAATAAGTAATGATTTGGAGCAATTTTTCATATGACTATCGATCACTTTGGTTTCCTCAGTTGTAAATTGCCTTTGCATATCCTTTGACCATTTGTCAATTGGAAAATGGCTTGTTTTTATTGAAAATTTGGCAGTTCTCTGTATATTTTAGAAATGAGTCCTTTGTCAGAAATACTAGTTGCAAAAATTGTTTCCCAATTTACCATATTTCTTTTGATCTTGGTTAAAGTGGTTTTTGTCTGTGCAAAAGCTTTTTTAATTTAATGTAATCAAAATGATCTAGTTTGTTTTTAATGATGTTATCCATTTCTTCCTTGGTCAAAAACTGCTTCCCTTTCCATAGCTCAGATAAGTAAACTACTGCTTGTTCTTCTAGTTTGCTTATAATATTGTTTTTCATATCTAAATCCTGTATCCATTTGGATCTTATCTTGGTACAGGATGTGAGGTGTTGGTTTAATCTAAGTTTCTTCCATACTAACATGAGTAAGTTCACCTTTTTCATTTATGATACTAGGAATTTGGTTTTCTTCTTTTTTAAATCAAATTAAACAAAGGTTTATCAGTTTTTTATTAGTTCAATAATTTTCATGCTTTTGATTTTATTAATTTCTCCTTTAATTTTCAGAATTACTAATTTGGTATTTAATTGGGGGTTTTAAATTTATTTTTTCTCTAATTTTTTAAGTTACATATTTAGTTCATTGATTTCCTATTTCTCTAATTTATTCATGTAAGCATTTAAAAATGTAATATATCACCTGATAGTCACCTTGAGTGTATCCCATAGGTTTGGGTATGTTGTTTCATTATTGTCATTATCTAGGATGAAATAATTAATTCTTTTTATAATTTGTTGCTTGATTCACCCATTCTTTAAAATGAGGTTATTTAGTTACAAATTACTTCTGGGTCTATAGCTCCCTGGCCCAATATTGCAAATGATTTTTGTTATATTATGATCTGTGAAGGGTGTATTCACTATTTTTGCCTTTCTGCAATTGATCATTAGGATTTTATGCCCTAGTACATGGTCCATTTTTGTGTTAGTGCCAAGTACTGTAGGAAAAAAAGTATTTTCTTTTCTATCCCCATTCAGTTTCCTCCATTGGTCTATCATAGCTAGGTTTTCTAACAAACTATTTACCTCCTTAACTTCCTTCTTGTTTATTTTTTGATTAGATTTATCTAAATCTGAGAGCGGGAGTTTGAGGTCTCCCACTAGAAGAGTTTTGTTGTCTATGTATTTCTGTAGCTCTTTCAAATGCTCCTCTAAGAATTTGGATACTGTACCATTGGTGCGTACATATTTAGTATTGAAATTACTTTATTGTCTATGGTACCTTTTAAGAGAATATATTTTCCTTCCTTATCTCTTTTAATGCCATCTATTTTTTGCAGCTGCTTTGTCTTGGGTAAGCATTGCTATCCCTGCTTTTTTCACTTCAACTGAAGCAAAATATATTTTGCTACAACCTTTCACCTTTACTCTATATGTATCTCTCTGCTTCAAATGAGTTTCTTGTAAGCAGCATATTGTAGGATTATGGTTTTTAATCCACTCTGTCATATGCTTACATTTTAAGGGAGAGTTCATCCCATTTACATTCAAAGTTATAATTACTAACTCTTTATTGCCCTCCATGCTATCTTCCTTCTGTTCATATTTTTCCCCTTTTTTCCCTTTATCCATTTTCCCCAGTGTTTTGTTTCTGAATAGCACCAACCTTCAGCGTGCTTAGCCTCTTATATCAACCCCCTACCTGTTCCTTTTCCCTTTTCCTTTTCCCTTTCTTCCCTTTCTTCTGTTAGTTCCCCTTTTTCTTCTCCTTCCCTCCCGCTCCCCCTTTCACCTTTTAATTCTTGAAAGGTAAGATAAGTTTCTTAACTAAGTGTGTTTAATTTAACTTTAAGTCAAATCTGATGAGATGGAGATTCAGGTGGCTCTCAACTCATCCCTTCCCCTCTATTACTATAGGTTTTTTGTACCTCTTGATGTAATGAGATTTATACCCCATTCAGTCTCCCTCCATCCTCCCTTCTCCTTACTGTCCCTATTTTTAAGGAGGTATGTTTTTAAATCATCCTATCTGAGTCACAGAAAAGTTATGAGTATCCATCACTTATGGCTAAGTATATTCTCTCTAATAAAGTTACAGTTCTCAAGAGTTATGAGACTCTTTCTCCCAAGTGGGTATGTAGCCAGTTTTATCTTATTGGATAGCAGTTTTTTTTTAACCTTTTCATGTGTCTTTTGAGCCTCCTGTTTGATGTCCAGATTTTCTGCTTAGAGCTGCTCTTTTCATCATGAAAACTTGAAAGTCTCCCATTTCATTAAATGTCCATATTTTCTTCTGGAAGAGAAGGCTCAGCTTTGCTGGGTAGTTGATTCTTGGCTGAACTCCCAGCTCCCTTGCTCTTCAGAATATCTCATTCCAGGCCCTTTGATCCCTTAATGTTGATGCAGCAAGGTCCTGAGTAATCCTTTTTTCTTTCTAGTCATTTGCATGATTTTTTCTTTTATATGATGGTTCTGGAATTTGGTCACAACATTCCTTGGTGTTTCCATTTTAGGTTCTCTTTCCAGAACGGATCTATATATTCTTTCAATAGCTGTCTTTTCTTTCTCTTCAATGTTTTCGGGAAGACCTCTAATTCTCAGGTTCTCCTGTCTCGATCTGTTCTTGAGGTCATTGGTTTTGCTGATGAGGTATTTTACATTTTCTTCTGTTTTTTTTCAATCTTTTGGTTTTGTTTTACATAATTTTGTTGTCACATGAAGTTATTTGTTTCTGTTGATTCTATTCTTTGTTTTTTAGAGAAGAAGGTTTCTCTTCATTTGTCTTTTGCAACTCCTTTTGTATTTAGTCAATTCTATTTTTGAAGGTGTTTTCCATTTCCCCCAATTGTAATTTTGATAGAATCATTTTCTTTTTGCATTTGCCGAATTGAGGATTTGAGAGAATTATTCTCTTTTCGTATTTTTCTAATTTCCAAGGATTTGTTTTCTTGTTGTAAAGTATTAATTTTATCTTGAGTTTCTTTTCCCAGTTTTTCAAATTGATTTTTAAACTTCTTTCTGATTTCTTCACAGAAGTCTTTCTGGCTGGATAGCAATTCATATTCTCAGAAGTGCTAGATCTCTCTTGTTAGAATCTATTTCTTCTAAGTATTTCTCCAGGGGCTCCCCTTTTCACTGGCCTTTCTTTATCTTCTTACAATCTTATCTCACAAGGGGCTGGTTCTCAGAGGTTTGCTTTTGAAGATCCTTTAGTCTTTATACACTTGGCTTAGTAATTCCAGGGGCTGGCCAGTAGGGAGCACTGGTTGCTCTCTCTGGAGTGTTTGAGGCCCTCAGCAGTAGGGTCTGAGTTAACCTTGAACAATGGGTTGGGCCCTGAGGGAGAGAGTTAATCTCTTCAATTGAATGAACTCTGTGGTCAAAACCTGAGCCTGAGGGGATGGGGGTTGTTTACTTTTTGTTCTGGGGAGAGTACTCCAATGAAAGTATGGTGTTTGGGTCCCAGCCCAGCTGCTCCTTTTTCAGGCATGCTCTGAAATTCTCAGTGCTGGAACTCAGCCTCCTGTAGCTCCCCCCACCCCCACCCCCAGTCAAAGGCTAAAGGTGACTTTGGCATTGAATCACCAAAGCCCCTGTGGCTAATGCAGTTCCTCTGACTTCCCCTGGCTTCTGTTTCACCCAGTCCCCTGAGCAGACCTCATTGGTAGGTTTTGTTGATTGAATTTCTGTTAAGAGGTTTCTTTCATGTTATTTTTGAGGGGATCCAGGAGCTCTTAACACCATGCCTGTCTTCTCTCCATCATCTTGGCCAGAAGTCTAATTTTGACTATTTTTGCAAAGGAGAATAAAGGAGGACTGTTGTCTTTAACCAGTTTGGCTAAGAGTTCCTAATCCCTGTGTCCCCAGTTACATCTTGATGCAACTTCAGACAACATCCTTTTGATTAAGCAGCATGTGAAAGCTCTTTGGGAGAGTTTTCTGTGTATGCCAAGATCATCTGGGAGATTTCTTCAACAGCTCTGTCTAGCTTGTGATTCAATATTTGTTCACTTTGTTTCTCCTTTTATTTAGTTTCTTGAACAGCAACCTTTGCATAACACAAATTTCAGGAGACTTCCCTTTTGGATAAATAGGAGATCTCAACTATCCAGCTGTTCAGCCATGGGCTAGTCATTTACATCTGGCTTTTGACTTTATCAAAGGCTTTGCAGTTTTGCTTCTATGTTTTATGTGGCAACACTTCATTTCTTCCTTCTTTCCTGGTTCCCTCCCTCACCCAATATCTTTCCTCCAAAGAGCTGACAATCTATATCAATATACCAGAGAGTTTTGAATTCTTCCCAATATTTTGATCAACTATTGTATGCAGAAAAATATTTTGCAGGATTGTTTGTGACCCACTAAGGGTCTGATTGAAATCAGTTCTCATGACATTTGCAAGTCCACAAATCCTTCAAGTCCTATGTACACAAAAGTCAGAATTTCTCCCTGGGAAGCAATGAAAGTAGAAAATGACTAGAAATAAGAGAATTTGCAGTATTTGGTTGCATTTAATAAAAGACAAAGGTTCTCATGTTGGCAAATGTGGAAAGTTTCTAAGGAAAACTAGATAAATGTAATTCATTTAAGTGGATTTAAACATTAGGAGAAATATGACTTGTGCATATGCTGGGCTAATATAGAAATAGCAGAATGGGCCAATGGAGAGATGACTGAACCATAGAGTGGCTGCACTAATTAGCTGACTGTAAGAGACAAAAGGACAAAGAGGAAGAGGAAGAAGTAAATGGGATTTGAAATTTACTTTTAGATATTCTTGAAAAATAGATTCAGTTTTTATGGACAGACTGCTTGATAGCTAATCTTACAAAAGAACAGAATTGGGTCTTATGTAAGTAATTCAGAGAAATTTTTCACATATGTATGAATACTTTATTGGAAGGTGTATCTTTTTATATTTTTCTAACTTATTTAAAAATATATCTATACCTCTAAACCAGAGATTGGTAATATCCAGCATATGGACCTTACAAGACCAGAGGACTGGCATTGTTATGGCAACTGCAAATGGGACCTGAAATTCAATAAATCTAGAAACTTTTTAGAGGTGAATTAATTTCGTTTGACCAAACACAGCAGACAAAGGATGTTTTAAAATCCAAATAGTCTTTAGTAGGAAAAACATGTTCCCTACCCTGATCTAAAAGATTGAACAGAATTATCATATTTTTGAGAAAAACTTCAAATACTTTTTTGGCCTATACACTGTGAAAGAACAGTTTTTATTCTTCACTTTTTTTTTCTATTTGAGGTAGGAGTAACCACAGGGAGCGATATTTTTTTTACCCATAGATTTTCAGTAAAACTTAAAACTTCTTGGTGAATGATATTATGTAATGAAAAAAGGCAAGTCCTTTCAAATGAAATGTAAAATTAGAAAAATGAAGAACTGATAAAAGACACAAAGGGTTTATAATTTTAAAAGTGAACTTTGCTCAAATAACCTTCAGATATGATTTATGTCAGTAAAAAATACTTGATGTTGCATTTCACCATATGACTAATGAATAATTCTTCCGGTTTCATTCAACAAATGCTTATTCAGTACTTAACTATTTTTCTAGCTTCTAGTCTGCAGTTAAAAAATAATATATCCTTCCCCTCAAAAAGATTCCAATCTAATGAGCATATGTAATACAAATATGTAATACAAATAAGTATGATAAATTGAGAACACAATAAGGTGAATAGAAAGATCTCTACACTTAGTTATTAGAAAAAATTTGAGAAGATTAATTACAATTTTATCAAAGAGGGAATATGACAGGAAACTTACCTTATCTGAAGTAGTCATAAAAGTGAAAGAGGACTTGCAATAGGTAGACATGAAGAGTCATTATTTCTGATAGGGGAGAAAATTTGTGAATTATAGAGTAATACAAGACAATACCAATTAATAGTCGTGTCCATTCTGAAAGGTGAGTCTGGAAATTTAGGTTGGAGTCTCATTGTAGATTATATATATATATATATATATATATATATAGTGTTTGCAAAACAATGGGGTTAAGTGGCTTGCAAAACAATGGGGTTAAGTGGCTTGCCAAGGCCGCACAGCTAGGTAATTATTAATTGTCTGAGGCCGAATTTGAACTCAGGTACTCCTGATTCCAGGGATGATGCTCTATCCATTGCACCACCTAGCCACCCTTATTGTAATCATTCTTGATTGTTAAGTAATAGGGAGTACCTAAAAATGAGGGACATTCAAATCTCAATTCTGAGTAACAAAAATGAGTTTGATTTGGGGTATATTTCATTGAGGTACTAGGCATTAAATGTATGGAGCTGGAACAAGAGAATTAAATGTCTAATTCTGAGAACTTTCTTTGTAGTAATGAAATTGAAATGATGGAAATAGATGAACTCACCAAAGGATCCTATCAGATTGTGGAAAAGGAATAAAGACAGAACTATAACTGATAAGTACCTTTGGGCAGCAGAATCTATTTTCTTTATCATCTCTCTCCTATATTATTGCAACAGTTTCCAAATTGGTCTTTTTAATCTCGCGTTCTCCTTCATTTTAATCAATCCTTCACATAATTAGATAAATATAGTAATCTGAAACAAATTGTCAGGTAGCTGAGGATGAGTTGGATAGAACAGTGTCATGGAAGGTAAGGGAGGCAAGAGTGTAATGAATGAAGAATTGATCAGCAGTGTCAAATGTTGCCAAAAATTCATGAACAAAAGGGAACAGGGAAGGGCTGTTTGGCTTTGGCAATTAAAATGAAATTATTGATCTGGGAAAGAATACACTGGTAATAATAGAAGCCTTTGTACAGAAAATTTCATATTGAGTGTGTAGTGAGAAAGTGGATCATGTAAATAATGATTACTTTGTTTAAAATTTTTCTTTGCTTTTAATAGTGAATCAAAGAAGGCTTATAACTCAAAATGTGTCAGAGTCAATAGATGCTATAGATATATGAAGTCTGGGGAATTTCCTTTTCTATTTTAGGGAGAAGTACTATATCAATGTGAGTTGGTTTGCTTATTGCTATATTATATGTTTTCTCAATTTTTTTTTTTAGGTTTTTGCAAGGCAAATGGGGGTTAAGTGGCCTGCCCAAGGCCACACAGCTAGATAATTATTAAGTGTTGGAGGCCAGATTTGAACTCAGGTACTCCTGACTCCAGGGCTGGTGCTCTAATCCACTGCACCACCTAGCTGCCCTGGTTTCTCAGTTTTTGATGAATGAAAATACTGTATGTGATGTCTCCTTTTTTTTTCTGGTCATGCCATGAGAGACTTCAGTTTCACATTCCTTCCTTTCAGGTATGGGATTTGCCCCTCAGCTCTATGTTCTCTCCTAAACCATGTTTTCATGTGCATTCTGGCCCATCTTCTTTTATTTCTATTACTTTTTCTATTGACACTATTCATAAATACCTATGAATCTTCACACCCCACCCCCCACCAGCCATAATTCTATTTAGTTATTCTTGGGGTTTCATGACAATGGAACACAATTCCATAATCTACTTGATGTAATTTTCCTGATGTAATCTAAGATTCCAGGGGAAAATGTGATCTTCAACCTTGGTTGTAATAAGATTTAGAAAAGAAAAGCACCTTAGATATTATATATAGTTCAATTTACTTGAAAGATGAAGAAACAGTTACCTAGAGAATTAAAGACACTTTTCTAAGGTCACATGCAAAAGTAAGCATGGGCTGCCAAAATCCATATCTATAAATCTCAAAATCCAACTCCTAAAATGAAGTGACTCCCCCAGAGAGAAAAATATCTCTACTATTTCCACATAATTTTCAATTTCCTCAATTAATTAATTTTGATTTGGATCAAAATTTCCCAATTTTTTTCTTGCATATTGGATCCATTTAGCAGTCTGATGAAGTTGTTTATGGACACCCTCTGAAAATAATATTTTTAGAAGTGCTAAAATTAATTTAGAGATGAATGGAAAATTATATATATATATATGTGTGTATGTATATATAGTGTTTTCCCACAATCAAGTTTTCAAGTTTACAATCTTCTGAAATCTATCTAAAGACCCACCGGGGAACATGGATCCTACTTAAGAATTCAGAAAGGAAGAAAGACAGAAGTGAACAGAACACTAAATTGCCGTTTCTGTTCTGCTAAAGTTCTGTTCACCTTTTGTTGGAGATCTGTCCAGGTTATCCCAATACCTGAATGTTTCTTGTGATGGTCAATTTCCATCACTTTACAAAATAGCCATTGAAATGAAAGGAAGTCATGAAAGCAAGGCCTGAATGAACTAAAAATATGCAATTGCTCTAAACAATAACAGAAGAGAAGGAAGGATTTTTTTTAATGTGCTTGGGCTTGTATTAAAATACAGATGTACTATGTGCATATGAAATTTTTGATTAAAATGTCTCTCACCAGTCTGTCTCTTTAATTAAATAAAACCTGCTTGGTATTAATCAAGGCATAAAGAATTTATGCCCCAAATCCAGATTAATTAAAAGCCCGGGAGCTTGAAGAACAGACTGTGTAGAAATACAAAAATAAATCAATCTAAAAATAATATTTATGGATACAGACTGTTTATTACTAAAAATATGAATAATTTAATATGAGTGATTTATGTCAGACACCTCATAGAAACCCATTGTCATGTTTTAGAATTTACTATACACCTTGATTCACTGATTTCTATCTTTAACATTAATATTTTATTTAAATAGCAATGATAACTTTTAGTGGTTAATTGCATCACATATTCTGAGAAATTTACTAAGTCTACCATAGTTTATGGAAAGAAAATCTAATGCAGAAATTTATACGTTATAGGGCAGGGGTTGATAAAATTATAAAGAATGACCCATTACATTATTTTGTATTGTAGCAGAGTTTTTCTGGTTACTCTATAAAAAACTTCTCATGTTCTGCCTGGGCATACTGATGGTCATTGTTATTTCAGATGCTAACTCATCAAGATAATTTTAATTTAATCCAAAGAAAAGAAATTCTATCAACTTTTGTTATTGTTGTTGCTATTTTTCATTCCTAACACTAGCTATATAGGAAATTTTCCAAAGTAGGTTTATTCCAAGTCGCCCCTGCAACCCCCCCCCCCACTTTATTTTTAATCCCCCCCCCACATAAATATGGTCCTAGTAAAGATGAAACCTGCATAGTTTTGATTAAGGTCCCTCTCCCCTGATGTTGATTATCTTTGTTCTGCTAGCATTTTCATTAAAAAAAAGGGAATGAAATAGGATTTTGCAAGTTTTCTCCAAAAGCTTACTTTAAAAAATCACTGAAAAATATTGAGATTTGTACAGAGATAGAACAATGATAGGACAAGTGATATACTTAACTCAAGTATCCAAAGTCAAGCTCAGAAGATCTATAACAATGATTAACTACTGTTCTAAGTATGTCATCATTTCTGAATTAGGGAAAAGGCCAAAATTTGACATTTTCCCTCAATCATAAAATTAATTATAATACTATTTTACAATCAAAATTATTGAATGGGTTATATATTTCATTTTGTTGATATCTGATACCATCTTTTGAAAACCAATAGACTTAAAATTTTAAAAAAGACCAATTATTTTTAGAATTGGGTCAATACACAATTTCCTCATTTTTCATGAGTACCATTGAAAAGTTGTATGTCTACTAGGTTTCTCTGTAGTCATTACTGGTTAAAATTTTGCTTAACTTATTTTTTACACTGAACTCAGATTTGCTGAAGAAATAATATATTAAAAATAGAAAAAAACAGTAAATATTGTAATGTTTTAAGGAACTCTGTCTTAATGTGCAAATTCTTTCTATTAATGTCTGTTCAACAGATCTATAATTTTGATCCATCCCAATAGTAAACATACAGATACTGTTTGGGCCTTATATAGTTTTCATAAGTCTTAACACAGGGAATCATGCTTATAAGACAATTAACATATATTTGCTAACTCATTGAATGTATATGAGTAGGAAAGAGTTGTTCTTCAGACAATAAACTTATGACCTCATAACTTGATGTTCTTCTCCCTTGATAATTTTCTAAAATGACTGCAAGTTGCAACAGCTGTGAAGACAATCTTAGCTAAGCTCATTGTTTCCCTTAGATGCCAAATTTCCCCAATACTAAATGATAAGTGACCTAGTCACATGAACATTAAATTCACTTCTGAGTGTGAGATAAAAAGTAGTTGGGTTAAATATTCCCAAAGAATAATGTAATGAAAAAATGAAAGTTAGAGAGTTGTGTTTCTCTGATTTTCTAGTTTTATGCTCACCAAGAATTCCCTTAAAAGAAAATTATCCAGTATAACATGATAGAAAAGTAACCTTATTGGTTACTTATTGGCATGCAATGGGACTTCCAGAAACCTGGCTCATGGTTTAGTTGTTTCTCTCAAGTTCCTATGAGCCAACTGAAATGCTTCCCTTTTGATATTTGCTTATGCCCAATAGCAATTGGTATTTTGCTTTTAACCATTTCATTTTTAAAAATTGGACTCATTAATAAGAGTAGATGGAAAGCAGATGTGGTAGTAGACAAATGGTTACTGGAAGACATAATTGCTCCAGCTGTTGTTTTATTTTCCTTGTGTATTGTATGTTCCCAATTGCAGTTGTCAATAGAAACTAAACCTGTAAATGCATAGTCATTTCATTTTCATCTCCACTTACTAATCAAAATCATTTGATGACAAAGTTCTCAATATTTTTTTAAATGGAAAGAAAATGTTTCAAGTGGAGCTGAATTGATGGAAAATCAGAAACTATTCTTGCAGGTAAACTGCTCACTGATTAACTTCTCAAAGATAATACCTCTGACAGTAGATTTCCTAGGCAGAGTACTGGATATGAAATCAGGAATACTCATCTTCTTGAGTTCAAATTTGGGCTGAGTAACCCTAGGCAAGTTAGTTAACTCTGTTTATCTTAGTTTCTCATCTATAAAATGAGATAAAGAAGAAAATGACAAACTGTTCCAGTATCTTTACCAAATAAACACCAAATAAAGTCATAAGGACTCAGATATGACTGAACAACAAGAAGAATTTTTAAAGCATTCCTTTATAAAATGCAAGGCACTAATGAAAATAATCTGAGACAATATTTGGATCTGTGGCCAAAGCATCAAAAGGTTTACACATGGGAGGGATCATAATGGTTACCTCTAAGACCATCACTTGGTTTGGAAGAAACCCAAGACCCAGAGAAGTTGTTACTTCATGAAGGTTTGCTGCCAGTGAGTCCAAAATACAGGATTCAAATCCAGGTCTGGTGATGACAAGTTACATATTTTTTTATAAAATAATAATCCATTTTATAAAGGAGTTTTACTTCATTCTTTAAGTCAGTTCTAAATACAAAGAAAGCCAAGGGACAATCTACATATTTTATTGGTGTATTGGGATCTATTCACCTGATACATACAATATGAATTGAGTGTACCATTGTACTAAGGCTAATATTTTGGGGTTAACTAGATGGTTTTTAAGAGATACAAGAAATGTAATAAAAATAATTGTTTTCTAATATTGAATAATAGATGTGAAAATCTCAATGTTTGACCAATAATTACTCTAAATTGAAATAAAAATCATCCTTAGACTTGTAGCTATGAGTGCTATATATGGAGTCAGGCATCATTTTAGCTTCCACTTCTTAGCACCATTCCCCTTCATAATGTCTTCAGCCTGAAAAAGTCTAGGTAAAAATTATAACATGGTTGGATTCAGATATTATAGCTGATGTCTTCTATTGGCTAAAGTCTGGGGGCGGTAAGAAATTTTGATAAATTCATGAATATTTATTTTTGTTTTAGAATCTATTTTCAAAATTGATTAATTTTTAAAGAAAAAAGTTTTTGCCTTCAGAGCTAAAAGCTCTCAGAATATGGAGTCAATATGACTCATTCTATGCTTTGAATTTCAAATACACTTCTGGAATCTAACCAATTATAACAAAGGCACAAATTCAGGTGTCTCTTCCAAAGAACATGCTAACGTATTTTATAAGTGACATTTATTACACTTCTAAAATGATCATTTGCAAGTTCACTTTATGGCTAGGGTCACATTTAGCATTAAGTCTAGGAATCATGGTCTTATTCAGTTGATTTCAGTATGTATCAGAACCCATTATAATTCTATTATGACTAGTCAGCTACCAGTCTTTTGGTATATGCCAAAATAAATGACTAGAAACATTATGAAAGGATTGCATTGCCCCCTCTGGCAGTGTAAACTTTTAAAATTAGATTTCTTGGCCAAGTGACATGAATGAATATAATATGAGCCCTGCATGATTTGTAGAAATAATTTAAACTTAAGTATGTTTTTTTAGGAAACATAAGGAGCTTGGATTCTATTAAAAGACTCAGTCTTAGTAAGCAAAAGATTTTCATTCATTTAAAGTAACACAGTATAATGGAAAGAACAGTGGCCCTAGAGTAAGAAGACCTAGATTCAAATCCCATTTTTGTCCATATGATCAAGGACAAGCTGCTAAACTTACCTGTCTCCCTTATATGTAAATGAAGGAAACAGGTGGAATGTTTCCTCAAGAATTCTCATACACCTGCTATCTATGGTATGCCACTCATCTCTATTTCATTTCTAAGAAGAGTCTGGTAGCACTTAATTGGTTAGAATTCATCAGAGATATATACTATCCTTAACATGATCAGATAAATTATTTGAAATAGTGAATGTTTTGTGAAGTTCACTTAAGAAATTTGTGTTATTACTGGATTTTATATTTTCAAATGCTGGGCATGGAATTTGACAGTATAGAATAGAAAATAGTGCTTTTGCAATCTAAAAGTGATTCTAATTCTTAAATTTGCTAATTAAAATTGGTAGCATTCTATTTTAAATGCAATTGTGGCATGAGAGAAAGTACTCTAGGTTTGGAGTCAGAGGGGAATTAAAATATTAGCATTCTTACTTACTCTTTTTGTGATCTTGGATGTCATTTCATTGGAGTTTAATTTTTTATCCCATAAAATGAGTTAGGACTAGATCAACTCCAAGGTCCTTTCAGATCAAAAATGATCATTAAAATCAAGAAAAGGGAAACTGTTTCACTGTCTTGAGCTAAATATAATAAACAACCTCATTCTCTTTTTAAAGGTACCTAATTAAGAGCATTTCATATACATATAAATCAAGTAAATCTGAAAATAATGGATTTATCATTTTATTAATTCTTCCTAGTTTATACCAGGAGTCAACTACTTTTTTTATCTTCTTTTAAAATATGTGAAAATACCTGGTAATTTGGTCAGGGTCTGTGGGATTGCCTGAATTTGAGAAGATTCTTCCACCTGACTATTTACAATGAGATATGTGACCAAGGGTTATGCTTACATATATTTAAGACCTCCAGTTTCTGTTTTCTAAGACTTGTTGATCAGTGTCTGAAATCTTAATACATAGGATTATAATTTGTTATTTTCACCTAATAGGGCAACTATTTGACATATTTAAATTGTTGATGATAATTGGGAAAAACTTATTTCTGGATAGTTAACAAAAGTAATATGACTCCCATGTTATGGAGGGAAGTAGGTGTATTTTTGCTGCTCTTGTACATATGTATATATATATATATATATATATATATATGCAAATAAAAAAGTATATATAATTCATAAGCTGGTATATTATTAAAGTTAATTGATTTTGCTGTTATTCTTCAAGCATAGGGAAAGTAGAATACTAAAAATAAATATATTAAATACAATAAAACCCAAATAGTTTCATAGATGTTTCCTTACTTTGCTTTGAGAGAAAAACTAATTCTTTGAATTAATAGCATTAAGTGTCATCTAAGGATAACTAGGCTTGGAAGCATATCACAAGAATGAAGCATTAAGTAAAAGGTTAATTTTAAATTGCTATACTTGACCTGCTCTTAATAAGAATTTTAAATGTATATTTTTTGGCAATTGATACCTTATATATTCATTTCACAGTAGCTTATCAATTGCCTAGCTTAAATTTTATTTGAAAATTGCATCACTGATTTATAATTTATTTATTTTGGGGGGGAAACAAGTGAAATCCTAAATTATAAGTGTCTTCTGGATTACCCATAAATGGAACCTGGAATACAAGACATTGTTATTAACAGGAAGAAAACAATCAAGTCGATCTTGTTGGGGTTAGATAGAAAAACTGCTGGCTAAAGATCCTGACAGGAGCACTAATCTCTCTCTCTTACTCTGACCTTCTATGAGCACTCTATGAAAGCCAAGGTAGCCTAACAGGAGCACTAATATCTCTCTTACTCTGAGTTTCTATGAGCACTTTATGAAAGAAGAGGCAATTCGAGTCTCCTAATTGATATGCTATGATTTTCTTTTTTTTCTTTTTAATCTAGTTGTTAAAAGCATTCCAAGTCAGGGAACTCTTCTAAAAATTCAAAATGACAATGATGTTTGTCTTTTAGTCTTTTGCGAATTACGTGGTAAATAAGAGATTAAGAAACTTGCTCAAGATCACAAAGTCAGCATGGATTAAAGGTGAGACCTTATACCTGTATTTTCCCAAAGATGGGACCAACCCTCTAACCAACCCATTGTCTTTCCGCCATTATATACTAAAAGTGTCAGAGAAGAATGGTGAGAAAAAGAGTCAAAGTATGACTTCTTCATGAATCATGGTGTAAAAGAAAGACAAAAAAATTAAGAATGTCAGTCACTTAACGAACATGAAGCAATTAAAATGATCTAATCTCTATGCTTAGCAGAGATACAAGAGAAAGCTAAAGGATTATTAGTGGAGTGAGATAATATGCAAATAAATAGGTTTATAGAAGATATATGTGGACTAAGTTGTTCTTGTCCTTTGTTAGTGAAGAAGCCCAAAATGATATTAATATGTCTGTGACAAGTTACAATGAATCCAATTGTGACTGATCAGACCAATGGGGTGAATTCTCTAAATTTACACATCTCACATTTCCTTTGAGTTGTTTCCATTCTGCCTCGCTCAAAGAGCTCAACACCTTCTCTGATAAGGGCAGATGATGCTGGCTAATTCTGTGGCAGCATCTCTATTCTTCAGTGAAACCTTCAGGGTTTCTTCTTTTTCTGACCCCCTTGTGAGCACTTGCCTTGTATGAGTTTTCCATAAAATAGTCTTTTTGGCAAGCATTTATTGTTGCATTCAAACTAGGTGTCCACTCCATTGTAGTTTTCTGTAGTAATGTTGGAATGCTTGACAGTTTAGCTCAAGAAAGTGATCACTTTTTCTCCTATCATATGACCTTCAAAATCTTCCTAAGACAATTTCAATGGAAGTGATTCAGTTCCTGACATGATACTGCATGACTATCCAGGCTTCACAGGTATATAGTAATGCAGTCAACACAATGACTCTGTAGACCCTCAGTTTGGTGGTCACTCTAATACCTCTTCTCTCCCATACTTTCTTTTGGAGTCTCTCAGATACTGAGCTAGCTCTGGCAATGCAACTATCAATCTCATTGTCAATGAGTCCCTCCTTGGAAAGGACATGCCAAGGTAAGTAAACTTGTCTACAGTACTCAAAACTTCTTTCATTTGTTGTAATCAATGGTTCCACATATGGATGGTGTGATGTCGACTGATGGAGCAACTGTGTTTTCTTTGTGTTACTTGCTAGTCCTCAGTTAGTACAAGCCACAGAGCACTGATGTCAGCTTCAGAGACTGCGTTGAGTGCATGGTCTTCTGCAAACAGAAGATGATACACCAACACTCCCTCCACTTTTGTCTTGGCTGTAGTCTTTGCAAATTGAAGAATTTACTATCAGAGCAATAGCCAACCTTAAAGCTTGTTCATTCTCGGTGAAGACATTTGATAACATGGCTGAAAACATAATACTCAAAGCATGGGAGCAAGGATGTAGACTTGTCTCACTCCACTGATGACTTGGAAATTATGAGAGCATTGTCCCACTCACTGCTGCTTCCAGTGAGAAAACGACCCTGTGACCTGGGCCATCTGTATTTGCACCTGTTGTTTTGTTACTTGCCTGGCATCAGGACTTTGAGATAGGACTGGTAAAATGGTATTTGATTCGGGCAGCTAGGTGGCATAGTGGATAAAGCACCAGCCCTGGAGTCAGACCTGAGTTCAAATCTGGTCTCAGACACTTAATAATTACCTAGCTGTGTGGCCTTGAGCAAGCCACCACTTAACTCCGTTTGCCTTGCAAAAACCTAAAAAAAAAATACAAACAAAAAAAAAATGATATTTGATTCTTGTGTAAATTGGATTTAAATGAGTCATAGTTGCACATAGTCACCAGGTTCACTCTCTCTTCCAGAGCCATCATTGACCAGTGGCAAGACAGTGGCAAGACAACTGGTGATGAATTTAAATAAAGTGCATGATCTTGGAGTCTTCAATGTCTAGTCAAGCTCTAAGCATGCCACGGTGCATCATCTGGCTTTCTGGTCATTGTAACTAATTGGTCTCATGAGCCCATTCCACCTGTGGAAAACTTCATACGCTTAGGGCAGACAATTCCCTAACTCACCAAAAGGGTGAGACTCCTCAGTTACCCTCAATTGGTTTAGCCTGTCTGCCAAAACACTATGAGTGCTACAGCTTCTTGGAGCCACTGGGGAGAGTTAGATGGCTCAGATGGACATTAATGCAGCCCTGTAAAGGGCTAGGCAGCTTTCATACCAGAGCTACTAGTCTTCCTTGAACACATCCTATACAAGATAATATTAAGCTGACAGAAGAAGGCTTTTGAATTTGAATCCCAGTACTGTTGCCTATAGGGTTGCTGGGTGGCAAAGTGGCTAGAGTCCTGGTTCTGAAATCAGGAGGGATGAGTCCAATTCCAACCTCATATACTTAAAAGCTATATGATCCTGGGCCAGTCACTTAACCCTGTTTGTCTCAGTTTCTTTCTGTGTAAAATGAACTAGAGAAGGCAATAATAAATCACTCCAGTATCATTGACAAGAAAACCCAAAATGGAAGAATGATGAGTTACTGACTAAACAACAACAACAAAAATTCATTATATCAAATTCTCAGTCTCTTTATCTGTGAAATGAAGGTATTTTTTTTGTTTTAGTTTTTAGGGTATTGGCTAGATCAGAGGTGGCAAACACTAGCCCAGTGATTCTTCAAGAGATGCTGAAATCAGATGAAAATGCAAATGGGAAATAATAACAGAATAAAAATAAATAAAATATCACTAATATATAATATATATATTAATTAATATATAATAATATAATAAAATAAATAAAAAATCACATTAATATATGATTTCCTAAGTCAATGTGTGACTGAAAGGAATCCTTATTCAGGGCTTATGACACTTGTTTCTATTTGACTTTGATGCCTCTGAACTATGTGACCATTAAGTCTTTCCATTTGAAAATCTGATCTTATAACAGCAGTCTGAGAGACAGAGGATGAGGGTGGTGTTCCCTTGTATTACTTTATTTTTTCCCTGCAGGAAGAATATTGCCTTCTGAGTTCAGCTTTTTGATGCCTAAGATCTGATACATAAATACCAGATAACATTTTCTGTATCCTTTCCTATTTTCTTCAAGATTCTGTATCAGTAGCAGAGAAATTCAGACAATTGAGACAACTGGGAGTCTAACAGGTATAAGAGTATCTACCTTGTGAATGAGGCACCAAGTAATATGTGTACATGCCCTTACCAAAGATATCCATTGAATTTTTCTCTAGAGCCTTTTGATGTTTAATGGGGTTTGATAAAGAACCCCATTCTATCTCTGAATTAGGGAAAATGTTATCCAATTGTGCTTCGAATTTATATAAATGCCTAAACCTTCTAAAGTAAACCTGTGTAGTGATCACTCTAAATGAAACATGGAACAGATAAAAATTTCTTCTTAGTTTGGTTGAAGTATAGAATAGGTAAAGATAAGGCAAAGTTGACAGACTCTTATGAAACAGAGCAACTAAGAAGATTCTTTTAGCATTTTAATCCTTTTCTTTCAGTGGACCATACATGTCAGGCTTTTTCTTTGGTAAGAGTATGCTTTAATGTTAGCACACTAAAGAAATCAATAGACCATATTCTATAAAAAAGATAAATCCTGTCCAAGCATCAGGATAGGGAATGGAAATAGGGTTACATTAATAACCTAATAATAATATTAGAGAGGACTTCCAGGTTACATGATAAAAACAGAGGACTATACATACTATCTGATTCTCATGAACTTGAAATTGTAGAAAAGATATTGCGACAAAACAACATGACTTTTGCTGTTTTTATATTCTAGGATCCCGCCCCCCTCCCAAGAACCCAAAAGAAGGTAAGAACTCCCTGAATTCACTAAAGGCTCACTCTCTTTTTCTAGTGGCATGGAAATCCAAGTTTCAAACTGCAGAATTTTCCAGAGGTCTTAGTTTCTTCTGTGCTTTATCTATGTAGTATCTATGCAGGAGAGGGAAATAACAGGAAAAAAAGAGCAGAATATGTATCTAGATTTGAAATAAAGCTCAATCTGATACTCCTCCTCCTTGGAGATACAATGGCAGAAATATCTTAGTCTACAATAAGCAGTCTGTAATTCTGATCTGGAGAAATGGGGAACAGAGGCAATCCAAAAGTACTTTGTGTGTGAGGTTTGACAGCACCCCATTAAACCTAAGAAAAAAGATCCCAGCATCCATCTGGAGCTAGTTCTGTCCACATAAAAGTCAGTTTGGCTAGAATCAGTGACAACCTGTGAACTGTCCAGGCATAGGAGACTAGCATGTTAAGATATAGCGCCTGGGAAATAACTATCTGAGAAGAGAAAGTCCAAGGTTTAGTAATAGGAGAAAAGAAATGGGGAAAAGAAAGAAATTGCCAAAAATTCAAAGAGTAAAAAAATCCCCAAAACTTTGAGCATTTGTAAATAAACCAATTAAGAGCATAAGAAATAGGGCAGTCAAGTATATTAAACAAGTTCAGACTTCTATGAATAAATGCTACAAAAGAAAAAAAAAAACACGGTGAAGCAGGAGACACTATGGAATTTGAGGAAAATGCAAAACCACAACAAACTATTTCTTAGTGTTTTCAAAAAGAAATGAAAATGGAGAGAACATAATTGATGTTCTACATATAGCAGAAATATTTGGCAATGCATAAAAACAAATATGTGCTTGTAAGTTACAGCAAAAAGAATGAGAGAAATGAATAAGAATGATACAGAAGTGAAGGAAAGTGAAGGAAAATCTAAGAGCAGCAAAAACAAAAACAAAACACTTAAAAGCAAGTATGCTCTCAACTTGAGTAAAAACAAAAAAAGTCCCATAATTTTGAAGTTTCCTAGTAGTAAAAATAAAAATTTAAAAAAAATGATCAAAATCCAAGGTTATACAAGAAAGCTACCCAGAATTTCTGAAGACAGAAATAAAAATGCCATATGATAGGATCCATAGATTAAATGGAAACAAAATTTTAAAGAAAAATAAATATGAAAGAATTGAAAATTCTATCAATGAAATGACCAACCAAATTCTAGAGAGAAGCTGAAGCATCTTGACCACACCTCATGATAGATGAAGTTTATATTTTAAAAAATGCATTTTTGAATATTTCAAACATAGGAATTTATTTTATTTGATCATATTTCCTTTTCACTAATCTTGTTTTCTATTTCATGTTTGGGATGGCTTTTTGGAAAAGGAGAAAAGAATAAGGATAAAATTCCAAAGAAAAAAGGAAATAAAAAAATGTTTCAGGGTCATTGAAGCATTTCTAAAAAGCACAGAGAGGGACAAAAATATTTCAAAAGGAAAACATAAATGGGACAACTTTGAAAGTATTGCTTTGGATTCATTTCATCTTTTTTTAGAGATTTGTGGTTTTTTTTTGTCAAAGTCCCTTTTTCTATGTATCACTTTATATCTTTATATATATATATAAATATATATATATATATTAATATATATATATATATATATATATATATATATATATGAACATTCCTTTTAGGTTTAAAGTTCAGGATATTTTTAAAAAGGAATTTTTATTTGTAAAAGCTTGCAACCATTTCTAAAATCAATGCTAGGCATTATGATTTTTTAAAAGATAAAGATCATCAAATTAAACATTCTAAAATATTACCAATTTACTACATTTGTGAGATAATGGAACTTGAGAACAGAAATAACTGTGTTTATTATTTGTTTAATTTAGAAAATATGGAGAAAAATTGATCCACAACAAATAAGCACAAAAAAGAAAAGAAAAAAATGATTCATGTACTGTATGTGCAAATACTTTAAAGTTAAAGTACTATTTTATGAGTAATTTTTTCTTCCCAATTTATACACAGGGCTTCTTGTAGTGTCCTAGTTACAGCTTGAAGGAGTCTGTTCAGCTCTCTCCAATTCTGACAACAATTCTTTGTTTGGTCACCTTGAAACCCATCCTCCCACATTATTTTGAAAATAAATACCTGTCACTCATATAGGTAGAAAAGATTAAAAATCTATTCTATTAGCTTTAAAAAGACCTACTCTGAAAATTTGATAGGATGCAACTTCATGGGAATGTCATAGGCATAATACATCTACAACTATTTAGCTAAATCTCTAAAAAGTCTTTATAGGAATTACAGAAAAATTTGGAATTGATAAAACTACATCCTATTTTTTCAAATGAGTTGAATGGAAACCCAGGAATATCAAGAAATGAATTGACATTACTGTGAAATAGGTCTGCATTGAAGTGCCACATAGCTTTTATCTGGGCTTGTTCTTTCCAATATCTTTAGTCCTTTTAAAAGAAGGTAATGCTCTTATGTTTTTCAAAATTTCAAATGGTGTACAACTAGGAACATAAATTAATAAGTATTTTTAAAAAAGATATTGAAAACCTGAAACAGTAAGGTGAAACAAATAAGATTAAATTTAATTAAGGATAGACATTCAATAATGGGACTTGGAAGCATAAAATTTAATTGAAAACTAATCAAATCCTAAAGTTTGAGTTGGTCAAAGATTAAATCAAAGAAACAATCAAAATTTGAACAAAGAGAATGAAAAGTGGAAAGCCTACTAAAATTTGTAGAATTTAGATGAAGCAGTACTTAGGGGAATTTTATATCTCTGCTTACAGCAATGAAAAAGAAAATGAAGAAATCAATGAAGATTTTGCATAAATGAAACCAATGAAATCAAGATTAAATGGAAAGCAGAAGAGAGGGGGAAAAATTTTAATTTCTTTGATAAGGATCTAATTTCTCGAATATAGAAATGATAGTCAATTTATACAAATACAAGTCATTCTCTTTAATTGAGTCAAAAATTTTGAGATGAAGAAATCAAAGCTATCTATACTTAAGAAAAATTGCGGGGGTGGCTAGGTGGCATAGTGGATAAAGCACCAGCCCTGGAGTCAGGAGTACCTGGCTTCAAATCTGGTCTCAGACACTTAACAATTACCTAGCTGTGTGGCCTTGGGCAAGCCACTTAACCCCATTTGCCTTACAAAAAAACCTAAAAAATTGCTCTAAAATATTAATATTCAAGAGAAATGCAAATTAAAACAAAACAGGTACAATCATGCCTATCATATTGGCAAACAGGATATAAAGAAAAAATAATAAATATTGGAAAATTTGTGGAAAACTTGAGACACTAATTCCTCCTTTGTTGGTGGAGTTGTGAACAAATTAAACCATTCTGGAGAGCAACTGGGTACTATGCCGAAAGTTTGTGTGTGACTTTTGTCCCAGAAATGCCACTAGTAGATATGTATTCCTTAAGAGATTTTTTTAAAGGAAATGACAAAAAATACAAAAAAAAATTTCATAGCTGATGATCGAGAATTGGAAATTCTTGGGTAATTCTGAATATGTTATGATATATGATTGTAAAGCAATACTGTTGTGTTAAGAGAAATGATAAGCATATTGATTAAAAGGATGAAAGATTTTTATGAACTGGTGAAGATTGAAGTGAGCTGAACCTTAAGAACTTTGTACATATTAACAGCAATATTGTATGATGATGGACTATGAAGACTTCAGCTGTTTCCAGCAATAGAATGAATGAGTCTAGTCAGAAGCACTTATGGTGAAAATTGCTATCCACCTGCATGGAAAGAATTGATAGAGTGTATATTCAGATCAAAGCTTGATATTTTCTCTCTGCTTTTTAAATTTTTTTTTTGTTTGGGTTTTCTTTTACAACATGACTAATATGGGAAAAAAGTTTTCATGACTGCACATGTATAGTCTATATCAAATTGCTTAATCGCTAAGGGAGTAGTCACAAAGGGACAAAGGGAGAATTTGGATCTCGGAAAGTTTAAAATAAAATTTAAAAAAATTACTTGGAATTTGTGATAACAAAATATTATTTAAAAATCAACAAACCATTGGTTAATTTGATCAGAAATAAAACCAAATTATCAGCATCATAAATGAATTTACTAAAAATGAAATGAATTTAAAGCCAATATTAGAAGCTCTGTTTCCCATTATAGGTTAAAAAATTTGAAAATCTATGCAAAAGGATAAATATAAAATATAAATTATTCAGCTTATAGAATAGTTAATAGAAGACTTAAATAACCATATAATAGAAAAATATGCTTATATGCAGCAAAAACAATAACAAAATTCATCTGCAGGAACAAAAGACCAAAAGAAATCAAGGGAATTAATGAAGAAAAAACAAAACATGAAGCAAAGTAGTATAGAAGTACCAAATTTCTAACTACATATATTATAAAGGTGACTACATTGAAATAATCTAGTTGGCTAAGAAAAAAATTGTGGGCCTGGGGAACAGATTAGGTACTCAATTCACTTAAGACAATGAACAGAGCAATTTAGTATTTGATAAACCAAAAGATCTGAACTTTGGAGGGAGAATTTATTATAATTTAGAAAATTGCTGAAAAAATAGAAAAGTTTGGTTGCACCTAGGTGTTATCTAACATCTCACACTGGTACGTTAAAGATAAGGCCAAAGATCAAAATCAGTATATAATTTAGATATATAAGGTAATATAATAAGCAAATTAGAAGAGTGTGAAAAATTTTACCCTTCAGATCTATAGATAATAGAAGAGTAATTCTTTTTAACCAAGAGATAGAAAGGATCACAAGAAGTAAATGGGTATTTCTGATAATATTAAATTTTTTTAAAAAAAGTTTTTCAGCAACAAAACTAATGCATCTAAGATTAAAAGGAAGGCAGAAAATCTGAGTGCATTTACAGCAAGTTTCACTGATAATAATATCTCATATCTCTTATATGTAGGGAACTGAGTTAAATTTATAAAAAGAGCCATTTCTCTCTTGATTAATGGTTAAAGAATATGAACAGGCAGGTTTCAAAAGATTAAGTTAAACCTATATATAAACTTATATGGAAAATTTCTTTAAATCAATAATATTAGAGAAATGCAAATTAAATGCTTGAGGTACTACTTCATACCTTATCAGGTTGGCTGCTATGACATAAAAGGAATATGATAAAAGTGTAGAGATTTGCTGGGCAGCTAGGTGGCGTAGTGGATAAAGTACCGGCTCTGGAGTCAGGAGTACCTGGGTTCAAATCCGGTCTCAGACACTTAATAATTACCTAGCTATGTGGCCTTGGGCAAGCCAATTTACCCTTTTTGCCTTGCAAAAAAAAAAAAAAAACCTAAAGAAAAGTGTAGAGATTTGGAAAAATAGAACACTAATGAATTGCTGGTAGAGTTGTGCACTAGTCTAGCCATTGTAGAGAGAAATTTGGAACTATGTTCAAAGGGCTAAAATATTATGCATTTCCCTTTGAACCAGAACCAGCACTACTATGTGTATATTACAGAGATAAAAATAAATGTAAAAAAAAGAGTGATATGCACAAAAATATGTATAGCAGCTCTTTTTTGTGGTAGCAAAGAATTAGAAATTTAGGAGATGGTCATCCATTGGGGAATAGCTGAATATGTTGTAGTACATAATTGTGATGGAACACTGTTTTAATGTAAGAAATGATTAGCAGGATGGTTCCCAAAAAACCTGGGAAGGCATATATGAACAACCCTACTAGAAATTCTAACTGTAGCAATAAGACAAGAAAAATCATACAGAATGAAGAGAGTAGAGCCAGGAAAGCAATGTACATAGAAACAGCAATATTCCAGTAGTCTACTTCGAGGTAATTACCCACACTGATCAATGTGACAATCAAAGATAATTCTGGAAGACTCATGATTAAAAACACTGTCCACCTCTAGAGAGAGAACTGATGAATTCTTAATGTTGTACCTCAAATGAGAAAAAAAAAAAGCATTTACCCCTAGTAATACCACTTCAATAATATGGCAGTTCTTGCTACCACCTTCTAGGTTGGCCGTTAGTAAACTACAAAGCCTTAAAAGAATGTTGGTAAATATACTGAGAGGGTTAAAGACCATTCTCTAGGACAAGATGACTGAATATATACAGGGGCTCATTTATGACTCTAAACAAATCCTACAGTGGCAGAACTCACAGAAAGCCTGAATGAAATAATTTTCCAGTCCACAACAACTTGGAGATCTACAGGAAAGGTCCGTTGCATAGGAATTAGAGAGGACCCACAGTATAGCCAGGAACATGCTGGAGCAAACTAGCTCCAGTCATCCAAGAACAGGCAATGGGCTGACTGGGTCAGTGGCAGTACTGGTAGTTTCCATATCTCTCAGTCAAGGTATTGTTAAGGGCAACTTGGAAGGTCAGAAAGCAATGACTCCTGGGAAGGAGTGGAGAAGTCAGGAGAATAGAACTGATCACAACAGACTTTGGGAGCCCCTGAATTAGCAGAGGCAGCTACTTCCTGAGCTCTCATCCCACAGTTGGTAAGGGAGTCAGAAGGAGATTACAGGAGTTTCTTTGTCATCCCAGAACAGGATTCTACTGCTTTGCTCATGCTCAGATCTGGGTCACAGACCGAGGCATTAGGCTCAAAAAGAAGAGAAGTTCACTCTCTGCAACAGCAGAGCAAGGACTGTCCTCACAGTTCCAGGGCAGAAGTGCTTGTGGTCACTCAGACCACAGCACAGACTAGGAAAGTAGTCTTAAATTTTTATAATATCTTGGAAGAATTTAAAACTTGAAGGTCCCTAAAAGTAACTCTGAAAACAGCTGCAAAATCCCTTGAAAGCTTGGGACATGTTTTCCACCCCAGAAGAAGAATTCTATCTTAACTAAGTGATAAAATTAAGTCATAGTTTGGGGAAATGAGCAAACACCAGGAAAAAGAATTTGATCATAGACAATTAATATGGTCATGTGAAAGATTAAAAATGCATACTCAGAAAAAAGAAAACAAACCAAAGTCTCCAAAAATTATGAATTAGTCTCAGATCATGGAAGAGCTCATAAAAAGAAAAAATACAAGTAAAGGAGGTAGAGGAAAAATTGGCAAGAGAAATGACAGTGACATAGAAATATCATGAAAACTGATTCAACAGCTTGGTGATGAAGATACAAAAAATGAAGAAAACAACTTAAAAATCAGACTAGGTGAAATGGAAAAAGAAGTCAAAAAGTTATTTAGTAGAAGATTGTCTTTAAAAATAGAATTGTTTGATTGGAAAAGGAAATACAAAAACTCTGAAGAAAATAATTGCTTAAACACAGAATGGAGCAAAGGGAAGCTGATGATTTTTTGAGAAATAAAGAAATAATGAAACCTAACAAAAAGAATGAAAGAAGAAAATGTAAAATATCTTACTAGAAAAAAAGTGACCTGGAAAACAGATCCAGAGGAGATAACTTAAAAATTATGGAACTATCTGAAAGCCATAACCAATAAAAGAGTCTAGACACCATTGTTTCTAGAAATTATCAGGGAAAATTTTCCTTATATTCTAGAAACAAAGGGTAAAACAGAAATCAAAAGAATGCACCAATTACTTTCTGAAAGAGATCCCAAAATGAAAATTGCCTAGAATGTTGTAGCCAACATTCAGAGCTCACAAGGCACCAATGGGAGTTGAATTTGAAGGAATAATATATTAAATAGATGGAGTTTATGGGTGACAGAGGAATGTTCTGAGAGAAAGGGAAGAACAGATGGGGAACAGGATAGTTTGTTTCTCATAAAAGAGGCAAACAAAAGCTTTTGAAATGGAGTGGAAGAGGAGGAGTAGTGAGTAAGGCTTACTCTCATCAGAATTGGTTCAGAGGTAGGGCAGAACCAAGATCGTGGAATGGATGCAAGAATCCCTAGAAACTCTCCTCCAGAGCACTCTAAATATCATAAAATTGTGACTCTAACCAAAATCTAGACTGGTAGAACCTACATAAAGACCAAGTGGAACAATTTTCCACCCCAATTTAACTTGGAAGATCTGTGGGAAGGCTATGCTCCACCATGACTAGAAGGTGTTGCAGTGCAGGCAGGGTCATGAAGTTCCAGAGCAAATGAACTCCATATTTCCAGGAACAGCTTCAGGATGCCTGGGTCCCTGAGGGTGCTTGGGCTCATGGCAGCAGGAGCAGTTTTCAGACCTCTCATCTCAGATATCACCAAGCACATCTTAGAAGATCAGTGGGAAAACTCTTCCAGATTGAGTGCAGAGCCCAGGCTGCTGATGTCCTGCCCCTGGGAAATGGAAGAAGATCTGTGGGGCCAATGGCAGCTGCTACCAGAGCGCTCAAAACACAGATGGTAAGGAGGTGGGGGAAACTATGGAGCTTTCTCCACTATCCCTAGGACAAGACTCTGCTGCATTATCCATATTAAGATCCTGGTCAAAGTCTGGGACCCCCATAGCAGAGCAAGGAGCCTCTTCAAAGCTCCAAGGCAGAGGGGTATGCTTGTGTTCATCTACAGACCAGAGGACAGGAGAGAAGTCAGAGCCTCTCATTAGAGTTTGAAGGAACTGAGTTCCTTGGGATAGGGTATTCCAATAACATTTAAAAATTTGGAAATAAGCTGTGGAAATGAGTAGATAGAAAAACAATAAATGGAATAAACAGAAAAACAGAGAAGAAAACAGAAAAAAGATGAACCTGTCCATAGATAATTACTTTGGTCCCATGGAGGATCAAAATACACAGTCAGAAGATGACAAAGTCAAAGCTTCTGTATCCAGAGCCTCCAACAAAAATAGGAATTAATCCCAGGCTATGGAAGTACTCAAAAAAGATTTTGAAAATCAAGCAGGAGAGGAAGAGGAAAAATTTGGGAAAGAAATGAGAACAATGAAAGAAAATCATGAAAACCAAATCAGCAACTTGGTCAAGGAGATATAAAAAATACCAGAGAAAACAACATGCTAAAATCCAGTTTAGTTCAAATGTAAAAAGCAGTTCAAAATATTAATGAAGAGAAGAATGCCCTAAAAAAAGCAGAATTCGCAATGGAAAAGGAGATAAGGAAGCTCTTAGAAGAAAACAATTTCCTTTAAATGTAGAATGTAGCTAAAGGAAGCTGATGACTTTGTGAGAAATTAATATTAAAACAAAACAAAAAAAATGAAAAGCTAGAAGAAAATGTGAAATATCTCCTGAAAAAACAACTGACCTTGAAAAGAGATCCAGAAGAGGCAATTTAAAAATTATTGGGTTACCTGAAAGTCATGACCAGGAAAAGAACCTTGACTTCATTTATAAAGAATTTTTACAGGAAAATTGCCCTGATATCCTAGAAGCAAAGGGTAAAATAGAAATTGAGAGAATCCACTTACCAACCCCTGAAAGAGATCTTTAAACAATAACTTCCAGGAATATTATAGCAAATATTATGGCAATATTATAGCAAAATTTCAGAACTCTTGTGTTAAAGAGAAAAATGTCACAAGCAGTCAGAAAGAAACAATTCAACTATTGTGTAGCTAAAGTCAGGATTACACAGGATTTAGCAGCGTCCACATTAAGGGTTCATAAGCAAAAGAGCTTGGATTGCAACCAAGAATCAACTACCCATCAAAACTGAATATCCTCTTTCAGGAGGAAAATTGAACATTCAATGAAATAAGGGAATTTCAAACTTTCCTTTTGAAACAACCAGAATAGAACAGAAATTTCAATCTATAAGTAAAAGACTCAGGAGAAGTATAGAGAGGATGGATGTGAAGGGTAAATTATGAAGGATTTAATAATGCTGAATTGAATATATTCCTGCATGGGAAAATGATACTGATAACTCAAATGATCCATTTCAATGAATAAAACAGTTAGAAGGAGCATCTATAGATAAAGGCACAGGAAACAGCTCAATATTAAAGTAAAATATAAAGATGGAGTCAATGGGTATACAAAGGAATTTACTGGGAGAAAGGGAAAGGCAAGATAGTATGGGCTAAGACATTTCATTTAAGAGTCAAGGAAAAGGTTTTACAGTGGTATGGAAGGGGGGAAGGTGAGGGGGAATGAGATAACCTTCATTCTCATTGGAAATGGATCAGAGACGAAACAATATAAATACTTAATGGGGTAGAGAAATGTATCTTACCCTTGAGGAAAAAAGGAGAAGAAGGATATGAGAGAAAGAGGACAGCAGGAGAGGAGGGGGGGGGTGGAGATAATAGAATAGAGGAAAGATTGTGGCAGAGGGTAGTCAGATACAACATACTTTCTTTTTGTTTTTGCAAGGTGGTTGGGTTGGGTGACCTGCCCAGGACCATGACACTAGGTGATAGTTGGGTGCCTGGGGCAGGATTTAGGCTTGGGTCCTCCTGATTGCAATGAGGGAACTCTGTCAAATGCTCCACTTGACTGTCCTATAGCACACTTTAAGGAGGAACAAAGTGAAAGGAAAGAGAGAATAGAATAAATGGGAGTGAGGAAGAATGGCTGGAGGGAAATAGAATTATCAATAGCAACTGCAGGGAAAAAATAATCAAGCAGCTTCTCTGATGCACTTATGATAAAAAATGGGATCCTTCCCAGAGACAGAGCTGATGGAATCTGAACACTGACTGAAGCACATTTTCTTCTTTTTCTCTCACTTTAATTTTTGTGAAATTTTTCTATTTTTCAGGGGGATGGAGTGTTATGCTTGCTCTTATAACAAGATGATTTTAGTAATGTGTAAATAAACATTTTTAAAAAAATGTTCTAACTCAACTGTTGATAGTAAGAATGTGGGTTGGAATAATTCTGAGGCACTACCTTATACCTGTTACATCTACTAATTGGACAGAAAGAGCAAAAGACAAATGTTGGAAAGGATATAGAGAAAATGAGATTAATGCAATGTTGGAGGTATTGTGAAATGATTCAAGAATTTAATAATTTGGAACTATACCCAAAGTGATATAAAACCATTTCTACCCTTTGACCTAGCAATATCACTACTAGGTCTATATTCCAGAAGAGATGAAAAACAGGAACTAGAAAAGGATCTATAAGTATATGGATATTTATAGCACATTTCTGGTGGCAGGAAACTAGAGACTGAGGAGAGGCCCATCAGTTGTGGAATGTCTGAACAAATTGTGGTATATGATTAAAATTACATGCTATTTTGTTAAAATAAATTAAGAGGAGGCTTTTATTAAAAAAAAACTAGCATGAGCAGATGCAATAGGAAATGTACTATATACAAAGTAACAGCAATGTTGTAGGATAATCAGTTGTGAATAACTTACTTTTTCTCAGCAATTATGTGACTCAAGAGATTTCTGAAGGGTTTATTTATGGTAAATAATGCTATCCATCCCAAATCAGAGCTGATGGTGTCTGATTACAGATTGAAGCATACTTTTTTACTTTATTTTTCTTGAGAATTCTCTTTTTTTGTAGGGGGAGAGAATTATGTTTACTTTTACAACATAACAATTGTGGTAATATTTTTAATGACTACACCTTTTAACCTATATCAAATAATTTAGTTTCTCAATGAGAGGGATGGTGGTGAGAGGCAAGAAAAAAGAAAATTTGGAACTCAAGGTTTTAAAAGTGGATGCTGAGATATGATTCTGCATATACTTGGGGAAAATAAAGTAAAATAAAATAAAATAAAAAAATATTCTATAACAATGGTGTTAATTGTCTGTTTTAAAGAGAGTAGGTAAGTTTGATTCAAAGTGGAAATTGAGAGTCATGAACTGTCTTTAACTAACTGAAGGATATTGCCATGTTCAAAAAGTTTTTAATAGATACTTTCCATGTAATGGGCATATTGCTTAAGGTAAAAAAGTCCTTATTCTCAAGAAATTTCAAGTATAATGCAGAGAGAACATGCAAATAACTATTTATAAAGAAGATACATAGAGGATAAATTGGTTACAATCAAGGGAAGTAAAGCACTACCAGGAAGGTGGGACGAAAAAGCCTTAATAGTGTTTGATGAATGAGAGTAAAACAAGAACCAGTAGAGGTATATTTTAGAGTATATTTTAGGTATATTTAGAGATATATTTAGGCTCAATATAAATAAACCAATCCAGATAATCCAAAATGGAATGGCTGGCCTACGGAAGAAAGGAATTCATGAATTTCCTGTCATTCTTTCAGTAGAAACCAGGTAAACTCTTACAAGGCATATTATATAGCATAGGTTGATCTGAAATTCCTTCCAATTGATACTTTTTTTTAATTAAAAAAGGTGACTGTTCATGTTAAACCTTGAAAACTAGTTCTTGAATCCATCTAGAAAATGATCAGTTTCTATTCCCATCATATTGATGCAGCACTGAATTATTTTCTCAAAGTTCAGTAGATATTACTGAAGAATATTTCCATTTTGTTTGATTAAAGAAAAATCAAGGAAAAAGTTTGAAATTGTTCTTTCAAAAAAGTCCAAATAAATGTAATATTTAATAAATATACATAGCAATTTCTACAAAAATCATTCTCACAAGATGTTTCAGATTGTGACAAAGCCTTTTTTAAATGTCATTCTTTATTAATATTTTCTTTTCATCTTTTAAAAAATAGCCTTTATATAGTGAATTAGTGAATGTAGAGGGAAAATTTTTATCCAAGATTATGACAGATGATGGATAGAAGTGATGATAGAGTGCCTCATGTTACATGCTGACTGACAGCTGCCTTTTGTTTTCCCTGAACAATGCTGAGGAGGCTAGAAATTAAGAGCTGCCTTTACTATCTCACTGATGGATCATTTACATAAATTTCTGTGCCTGTTTGTGTGATCAACCTTTCTGCTAACATGAAATAATGTTCATCACAACACTGGGTTTTGAATAGCTATGGGTTGCCAAAACTGCACTGTAAACAAGGAACAAAAGAGCCAAGAAATGACTGGATCCAGATTTTTTGGAAGCAGATCAAAGACAAAGGTTTATAGGGAACAGTAGGCCATTATCAAGTATACTGTGAAACAAAAAGAACATATATAATGTATCTAAGATCAAGAAACTTTGAAAATGCAGCAAAGCAAACTTTAATTTTATTGACTAACCTGAGCCAGATGACAAGTTGAAAGACAAATAGCAAATTATAAATGCAGAATACTTTATTTTCTACTATATGCAATTTTCCATTTGATTTTGCTTATTTTTCTTTGTGACAAAAAGGGTGGAGAAATTGTGGAGGAAAGGTCATAATTGAAAATTACTATGGTTAAAAAACTTGGAATACAGACATATGTTCATTTTTGTGTGTGTAATTGTAAATGTGCATATGTATGTATATATTAGTCAAGGCTAGGAGAATGAATTTGCAGATATGTAAAAACTAAATTTTTCATTTTAGATATTGGTATCATTTTGATGAAAAGTCTGGGCTTGAGCCTTTTATGAAACGAAGACAAAAAGATTGATGCCCATTTAAAAACATAGTTATTACAGAGAAGTAATCCCTACATTATACTAAATGGAGGGTCTCTGAGATTCTCTGAAGCAAGGGAAGGCTTTTTAGAAATAGAGGAAACAATAAACCAGAACCTTTATCAGGGCTGTCTGACATTTCTGTGAATGTGAACAGGATGCTGACAATAAGCGAATATATAACATAAAATAACTTCAATAAAGAAATAAATTTTCTCAGTTTGAATGTTAGGATATATTTTTCTTTTTGTGAGTGTGGAGGAGGACAAAACAAAATGCACCTATTAATAAAAAAAGAAAAATGCTTTACTTTTTCTTTACTCTTCTAATTTCCTACCTATCAATAGTTCTTCTCTTCACTTTTTTGTTCTTAAGTAGTTATTCTTGTTTTTTCACTCTATTCTTTTTTTTGTAGAAGAAAGACTACTCATTAACTACTCAGAAGAAAGACTGGTTCATTAACACCAAATATTACCAAAATAATTAATGTTTTTAAACATTCTATTACCCCCAGAAATATCATCTTGAAATTTGGATGAAAGTCTATAGGACATCTGTAATAATAGAATCTCAATTATCAACAAGCAGATAGATTCAATATGAGGTGAGGGGAGAAAGTTCTAGGTATTGCCTAAATCAGAGCACATATACTGTTATTTTGATTGCATAACCAGTAAACATATTTCTTCTAAAATTTAATTGAAAAAGTTTTCTCTAACTCCATTCTAATACATGATTCCAAGATAAGTGTCATGGAAATAGCATCTCTTCTACCATCCTACATTTATTTACTATCTTCATAATCATAAAAATTTATATTTACAATTAGTCAAACCCCTTGAAAATCTCATCCATAATTGATTTGTTTCATTAATACCAACTATGATGGGGAAAAAATTCCAGAGGACTGAGATTATATATATATATATATATATATATATATATATATATATATATATATATATATATAGGTAGAGAGACATGTATTCTCTTGTAGCCTCCAGAGGCATTTTTGAACAGTAAACATTTTAAAATGCTTAATCCTGCAACTTTTTTAACAGCTTAGTCCATGATACTGACTGATCTCTGTTAAATAACTGGAATTAGAAAATTCCAACCAGTAATAGAAAATACCTTTTTAAAAATATATTGAAACCATAATTTTTAAATATATATTTCATATATTTAATAAATTTATTAAATTATTTATTTTTTAAAATTTATGTATTTATTTTCATGCATACTTACATGCATATTTCCAAGTTATAAAATTTCCCTTCCCACTCCCCTTCTCTCAACAGGGAACAGTAAGATTAGCATTTTATATACATATTTTGTTAAACATGTATAAAAATTAGTAATTTTTGGCATGAGGAATTAGGATTAAGGGAAAGAGATACATAAGAAATAATTTCTGTAAAGTGTTCATCAGATTTGGGAAGCATTTTTTTCTGTGTGTTTTGTTTTGTTGTGTTTTCCTTCCCTTGATGGGGATAATATAGTCCATAGCCAGTCAAATACAGTTGCCCTGGTTCTCTGAACTGCCAAGAGGAGCTGCTTCTGTCAAGGGTGTTCATCTCACAATGTTGTTGTTGATATGTACATTGTTCTCTTAGTTGAAAAATAAAATTATTTCTCAGAATTATTTATAAATTATGGTTTTCATTTTTAAATGTTTAAATAAATAATTATGTTTGATCCCTTTTACAAATATTTAGTACTGAAAAAATAAAATTTGAATTTATCAAATAGCTATTTGAAACAATTGATTAAATCATAAAAAACCCCACTAAATTGTTTACTTTGGTTCAAACACCATGCTAACATGCTGAGGATACCAAAAAGAGGGGAGCAATCTCTGTACTTGAAACTCTAACTAGAGTGCACAAATATAAGTAGTAGTTGAGCTTCAAAGCAAATGGAAAGGCCAAGAAGTTGTAAGAGTAAGCAATGAGGTAAATGGCAAAGATCTTAGATCATATAATTGACGTTAATAGTCATTATATCAAGTCCTGGGGTTATATAAATAAATCAGATAATAGGGAAGGTCTGGTAGTGAGATTTTGTAGGTCCAAAGACCTTGTAGAATGTGCTATTTTAATGTATTTCTTTTTTATTATATTCTAAGGCCTTGATTAATCATTACTTTTACCACAAAAATTTTTGGATTTTAATAACCACCTGATCCAACTCTGATGGGGAAAATCAGTAAAAAGTCAACAAGAGTCATTTATCCAGCGTAGGGAAGCTTAGAGAGAGAAATCTGCAAATATTGGGGTACAGGCTGTTTAGGATCTGAGTACAGCAATAACATTTATCACTCTACTAACCTGTTATGTTAACCTGGCTGAGATTAAGCAAGAGGGCAGAAAATATGGGGACCAAAAGAGATTTCAGGGGACCACTGAATAATAACAGGGAGGAAGAAAGGTACTAGTTAGCAGCTATTATCCAATTTATTATCCAATTCGAGGTCATAGTTCCAGATCAGAGAGGAGCCTTCATGATCTATAGTCCAAGCTATATACTAAGAAAGGGATGTTTCAAAATATTAACGTAGCTCTAAGATCAAGAGCAGAATTAGAATTCAGTTCTAACCTTTAGACCTATACTATAGCCTGTGGTGGAACAAATAGTTCCAAGACAGAGAGGAACCATTAGATCAGTTCAATTACTCTGAATCTTCAGAAACTTCTAGCTTGTATACTGTGTCTCAGACCTATCACTGAGACTGAGCCATATAAACACTAAGAGATCCAAACATGAGTCAAGGAACTTGAGGAGGACAGAGGACAGAGAAAAACTTTTCCCTAAATCACAACACTTAAGAAGTACTGAAAGCTTCCAAACCTCATTTTAGATTGTAAAAACAACAGAAGGAAATAAAAGAAGCATAAGACAGAACCAACACTTTTATCCCTCAAAGGAGAGTAGAACCCAATACTACCATGAACTCCAAAGTCAAAAATATTCTGAAAAAATGAATAATTTGATTAAACAAACAAAAAATACTGACCATAAAGATATGGAAGCTCAGATCAAAAAATACAGTCTCCTGTTTTGAGAAGACAATAACTTTAAAACATCTATAAATGAAACCTCAAAGAAAAATGCAGATCTGATACAAATCCAACATGAAAGCTTGGATGAGCTTTTAAAAGAGAGAGAATAAAATAAAGAGCAAAAATAAAACAGTTGAAAAACCAAGTAAGAGTGGTACAGGGGGAAAAAGAAACAAAATGAAAGCTATCAAAGAAGGTTATGAAAAGAAAATTAAGAAAATGTTGCAACAAATAACTACTTCAAAATTAGGATTGATCAAATAGAAGCTAATGATTACAAGGAATATCAAGGAAAAATAAAAACAAAATCAAAATATTGAAATAAATAAAATGGTAAATATCTCAAAGAGCAGGAAAATAACTGAAGTAAAGACTTAAAAATATTCAAGTATCTGAACAAAAATTTAACCTAGACAACATATTTTAAGATAATATGAAGGAAAACTACCTCAAAATCTTAAAACTAGATTTCTTAAAACTGAAGGGCAAAGTAGAAATTGAGAGATCTGGCAGTCACCTTCTAAAACAAATCTAAAATGAAAGTTCAGTATAATATTATAGCCAAAATCCAGAAAATCTAGGTCAAGGAGAAAATACAGTAAGGAGTCACAAAGAAAGACTACAATATCATGAAGCCACAGGCATGATCACACAAGATTTATCAGCTAACAATATAAAAGAACAGAGAGTGTTGAAATATGATATTCTTGCAGATAAAATGTATATTGCAAACAAGAATAACCTACCTATCCAAATTGAATATAATCCTTCAGAGAAATACAAAAATCAGTCAGTTAAAAAAATAGAAAACTTTCCTATATTACTAATGAAAAAATCACATTTGATTTTTTAATTGACATTCACATAGGATAAAAGAAGGAATAAATACTAATTATAAATGAGAAATTATAAAGAATTAAATAGTTTACATTTTAAATGGGTATAGGATACATGTTACTTATCAAAATTTTATAATATCAAGTGTCTTGGAGAGACTCAAATTAAAAAGAGAGTTTGATTTTATTATCTGAGGATGATCTTAAAAGCAAAATGGAATGGCAAGGAAAATGAATGCACAGGGGGAAGAAAAGGAAAAATTGGGAAAATTATTTTACAAAATTTGGGCAAGAAAGAAGGGGTTTAGTAAAACAAGGGGGGTATGAGCAGGGGAACAGAAAACACTTGAATCTCATGTTCTTCTAAACTGGTTCAAATATGGTACAAGAAAAATACAGAAATGATTGAATATAAAAATTAATCTTATGTAACAGGAAAATAGTAATTTATTTTCCTCAACAGTGAAGAAGGCTAAAGAAATGGAGACTTTCAAGGAAGCAGGAAAACAAACAAAATCTGGGAGCCCACCTCTGAGCTCTGAGGCACTGAAGAGCAGGCCTAAGTGGCAATGCTCCTAGCCTTCTAGCTGTCAATAACCAGGTCTCCTGCTTCTTGTACTGCCTTTGACAGTAATCACCAGCACAGGCACAAAATCAAATAGATGAGGTAGTGGAATTTATACAAGTCAATGTGGACAAAATTCTGGACTAAGTTGGATGACAGCATTGATGCTCTGCAAACAGGGGCTTCCCAGTGTTAGACTAGTAAAGTCAAATTGAAGATAAAGAAATGCAAAATGTGGACAATACTGATTATTGTAATGATTATCATTACCATCAACAACACTGTGAAGAATGTTTCTTCACAAACACACAGTGAAGCTCAGACCTCTGGTTTGAGAAAAATCATCAGTTCTTTTGAGTTAAGCCTGCTATATTACCAAATTTTGTACCACTATATATATATATATATATATATATATATATATATATATATACATAAACTATTTTGTTGTTAATATAAATTTTGATTTATAAAAAATTATCTTTTTAATTATATATCTATATAGTTATGTGTGCTGTATGTATGTATGTATGTATATATACATCTACATATTATACCCCTAATTTGAAATATCATTATCCCAGCTCATATTTTGCATAGTACCTTGATAAACTTCCATATGGACTGATGAAGATGATTTCTTAAGTTCCAGAGTTCCATGATTTAGAAATAATGCTGCTACCGACTTTCTAGAAACAGCATTAAAAATGTTCAAGTCTATTTCTTCTTCATGTGAATTTCATATTTTCTAATTTACATTTTGAAGCAATGAATAATTAGTTGTATAATATGTGCCTTCCTGAAAGAAAACTAAACTACTCTTTAACACAAATCTGCCACACTGAACAAGTGTGCCTTCTTTTGATATTTTTCTGATCCCTTATTAAATAATCCATTATTCTTTGTAAACACTACTGCATGGTTTCCACTGTATTCAAATCAGATAGGGATAAAATGTTATACTGTAATTCACCTTTACAATGTTGTCAATCGAATATGGAAATATGTTAACCACAATTCTATAACATAACAAAACCTATAGGATATAGCAAAAGAACTAATTAGAAGACAATTTATATACACAAATGCTTACAGCGGTGAAATACAGAAAGAGCAGACTAATGAATTGGGTATGTAATTTAAGACTAAAAAAAGAACAAATTAAAAATCCCCAGGCAAAACTAAATTGGGTTCCTAAAAATAGATTGGTAAATCAATGGAATAGAGTAGACCTATAATTTATAGCACCAATATACATAAGAAATTTATATTTAGCAATTTAAGATTTTGGAATAAGAATTCATTATTTGATAAAAGTTGGTGGGAAAACTGGAGAAGAGTGTGGCAGAAACTGGGCATAGATCATTACTTTACACCATTTATTAAGATCAGGTAAAAAATGAGTACATGACTGAGATACAGAGATATTATATTGAATAGAAATGGTGATAATGAGTATCCTTTCACCCCTGAATTTATTGGAAATGCTCAAAGTTTATTCTGATTAAATATAATATTTGTTGATGTTTTAGATAGATACTATATATATTATTTAAGAAAAACTCAATTTATTCCTATACTTTCTAATGTTTTTATATCTTATTAAAGATTTTATTTATTTTGAGTTTTACAATTTTCCCCTAATCTTACTTCCCTCCCCCCACCCCACCCCCACAGAAGGCAGTTTGTCAGTCTTTACATTGTTTCCATGGTAAACATTGATCCAAATTGAGTGTGATGAGAGAGAAATGATATCATTAAGGAAGAAACATAAAATATAAGAGATAGAAAGATCAGACAATAAGATATCAGGGTTGTTTTTTTTTTTTTAATTTAAGGTACTAGTCCTTGGTCTTTGTTCAAACTCCGCAGTTTTTTCTCTGGACACAGATGGTATTCTCCATTGCAGACAGCCCCAAATTGTCCCTGATTGTTGCACTGATGGAATGAGGAGTCCATCAAGGTTCATCATCACTCCCATGTTGCTGTTAGAGTGTACTATGTTTTTCTGGTTCTACTCATCTCACTCAGCATCAGTTCATGCAAATCCCTCCAGGCTACCCTGAATTCCCATCCCTCCTGGTTTCTAATATAATAGTAGTGTTCTATACATATACCACAGTTTGCTAAGCCATTCCCCAACTGGAGGATATTTACTTGATTTCCAATTCTTTGCCACCACAAACAGGGTTGCTGTGAATATTTTTGTACAAGTGATATTTTTACCCTTTTACAACATCTCTTCAGGGTATAGACTGAGGAGAGGTATGCTGGATCAAAGGGTATGCACATTTTTTTTTTTACAAATAATGTTTTTTATACAATAATAAAATATTCTTGTTTAAGAGTAAACAAAATACCCCCCCAAAAAATATAGACTCACTTGAGCAATAAAGTAAAAGGGAGAGAAAAAAATTAAAATTAAAAAATAATAGTAATGATTATAGGTATGGCCAGGTGGCGCAATAAAATAAAATAGTAAAAATAGTAGGGGTGGCTGGGTGGCAGACAGAGCATTGGCCCTTGAGCCAGGAGCACCCGGGGCCAAATCTGGCCTCAGACACCCAACAATCACCCTGCTATGCGGCCCCAGGCAGGCTATCCAACCCCATTTGCCCTGCACCCCCCAAAATAATAATAAATAAAAATGTGCTTCAGTCTTTGCTCCAACACCAACAACTCTGTCGCAGGTGGATCACTTTATTTATGATAAGTCCATTGCAAAAGTTACTTCTATATTTTTCCACCGCTGCCATTGCTGATCGCAACTTACTCCTTTCGTATTTCTCCACTACCATGCACTATATTTTCCTCTCTCCTTTCACTCTGACTCTGCTGTAGGGTAGCTGAGTGGAACAGCAGACAGATCCCTGGTCCTGCGGCCAAGAGGCCCTGAGCCCCCCTACCACCCCTTAGGCACAGCAACCACCTGGCCCCATGGTCCTGGACAGGCTATCCAATCCCAGTCCCTTGCAAGAAGTAAAAAAGAAAATGCCTTATATCTGACCACTCTCCCCCCCATGGTCCATCCTCTTCTCCATCATTCACATCCCCAACCCTTCCTCTTCTCCCCCTGCCTCCTTCTTGCTCCAGATGTCTATACCCCATTGAGTATATATGCTGTTTCCTCTCCTAGCCATCTCTGATGAGAGTGAAGATTCCCTCATTCCCCCTTGCCTCCCCCCCCCCTTCCATATCATTGCAATAGCTCATTGTAATAAAGAAAAATCTTATCACATGAAATATCTTGGCCTATTTCCCCTCTACTTTTTCTTTCTCCTATTACATTTCCCTTTTTTCTATTGACTTCATTTTTACACAATATTTTATCTTCAAATTCAGTTTTCTCCTGTGCTTCAACTATAAAAGCTCCCTCTACCTGCTCTATTAACTGAGAAGGTTCATATGAGTATTATCAGTGTCATTTTTCTATACAGCAATACATGTAGTACATCATCATTGAATCCCTCATATTTTCCCCTTCTCCTCCACTCTCTATGCTTCACCTGAGTCCTGTATTTGAAGATCAAACCTTCTGTTCAGCTCTGGCCATTCCAACAGGAACATTTGAAATTCCCCTGTTTCATTGAAAGTCCATCTTATTCTCTGGAAGAGGACATTCATTTTTGCTGGGTAGATTCTCGGTTTCATTCTAATCTCTTTTGCCTTCCCGTTATATTATATTCCAAGCCCTACGAGCTTTTAATGTAGTTGCTGCTAAGTCCTGTGTGATCCTGACTGCAGCTCCACAATATTTGAACTGTGTCCTTCTGGCTGCTTGTAATATTTTCTCTTTGACTTGGGAGTTCTGGGACTTGGCTATAATATTCCTAGGGGTTGTTTTTTTGGGATCTCTTTCTCGGGGGATTGGTAGATTCTCTCCATTTCTATTTTGCCCTCTGCTTCTAGGATATCAGGGTAATTTTCTTGTAGTAATTTTTTGAAAATGATGTCAAGGTTTTTTTTCCTGATCATGACTTTCAGGTATTCCAATAATTTTTAAATTATCTTTCCTAAGTCTGTTTTCCATATCATTTGTTTTTTCAATGAGATGTTTCACATTTTCTTCTAAATTTTCATTTTTTTTGGTTTTGAAGTATTGATTCCTGATTTCTTGTAAATCCATCAGTCTCCCTGAGTTCTATTCTTTGTCTGAAGGATTTGTTTTCCTCAGAGAATTTTCTTATCTCTTTTTCCATCTGGCCAATTTTGCTTTTTAAAGCATTCTTCTCCTCAATAACTTTTTGAACTATTTTATCCATTTGACCTAAGCTGGTTTTTAGCATGCTATTTTCTTCAGCATTTTTTTTTGGATTTCCTTGACTAGGCTGCTGACTTCATTTTCATGATTTTCCTGCATCTCTCTCATTTCTTTTCCCAGTTTTTCTTCTAACTCCCTCATTTGATTTTCAAAGTCTCTTTTGAGCTCTGTCATGGCCTGATGACAATTTCTGTTTATCTTGGCGTCTTTAGATGCAGGAGCTTGTGTTTCTTCATCTTCTGACTGAGTATATTGATCCTTCTTGGGATCATAGATAATGTATTTCTCAGTGGTATTCCTCTTTTTTCTCTTCTTGCTCATTTTCCCAGCCTAAGCCTGTTTTTGGGGTGCTTCTTGAGCTTTTGGGACACTCCCACAAGGGTCTCAGTGTGTGAGGTTCTGTCCTATCTCCTGGTCTGTGAATGACCATAAGAACCCCCCTCTGCTACGGGGCTGAGGTGGAGGGGGCCCCAGCTGTACTATGGGGGGCCTAGACTGCGATCAGAATCTGAATGTGTTCAGAGCCCCAGAGTCCTGTTCTGGGGCCAGAGGACAGTGCTTGTCAGTCTCTCTCTCTTCACTCCCCTCCCTAAGCTCAATGGGCTCATGCCCTGGGGGCTCCTGCTTGCTGGCTCTGCCTGCTTCTGTTCCTGGATCTGGGCTGCTGTAGACCATGCTGCTTGCTGTGTGCCCTGAGGGCTGGACTTCATGTGCTCACTCTGGCAGAGGTCCCCTGCTGTTCCCCCAATTTGTGCTAGGTGCTCCCCAGGGCATAGCTCAGAGAACTCCCCAGCTTCTGTGAGCCAGGGCTCACAGCACCCTGGGGCTGCCTCCGGGAAGCTGAAGTTCTTTCGCTCTCGCTGGCCACCCGTCTGGTGGGCTGCCTCTCTGACCCGGGGAGCAGAGCCTTTCTGTTCTTTTCCAGGTTACCTTGAGTAGGACAACTGCCTCACTGGGTCCCTCTGTGGGTTCTGTCTCTTGAAAATTTAAAGTCCTTAGTTTCAAAGATTTATGAGAGAGTGCCTAAGACATGATCTGCTCTTGTCTTCATCTTGGCTCCACCCCTGACTTTCTAATGTTTTAATAGGAATAGATGTTGCAATTTATCCAAAGCTTTTTCAGCATCTATTGAGATAATCATATGGTTTCTGTTTGGTTTTACTATCAATATGTTTAATTATGTTGAGGGTTTTCCTAATGTTGAACCATCCTTGACTGCCTATTATAAATGCAACCTGATCATGGTGTATTACCCTGGTAATAACTTGTAGTCTCATTGCTAAAATTTTATTTAAGATTTTTGCATCAATATTCATTAGGGAGATTGCTCTACAATTTTCTTTGTTTTGTTTCTTCCTGGTTTATAAATCAACACCATGTTGTGTCATAAAAGGAGTTTGGTAGAACTCCTTCCCCTCCTATTTTTAAAATACTTTTTGTAGAATAGGAATTATTAATTCCTTAAATGTTAGGGAGAATTCACTTGTAAATCAGTCCAAAAAGAATTGATGCTTTGTTCAATTTCTTTTTCTGCGATGGGGTAACTATAGTAATTTATGTCCTCTTCTCTTTATCCAGGCAGTTTGTATTTTGTAAATATTCATCAATTTCACTCACATTGTCTGATTTATTTGCATATAGTTTGGAAAAGTAGCTCTGACTTATCTCTTTAATTTCCTCCTCATTGGTGGTTAGATCATCATTTTCATTTTTTGGTATTAGTAATTAGGTTATTTTCTCTCTTTTCTAATCAGATTAATCAGAGGTTTGTTTAAATTATTAACTTTTTTCAGAAAACCAACTTAGTTTTATTTACGAGATCAATGTTTTTTCTTTCTATTTTATTAATCTCTCCTTTGATTTTCAGAATTTCTACTTTGGTATTTAATTGGGCATGTTTAATTTGTTCTTTTTCCTAGCTTCTTTAGTTTCACATCTAATTCATTGATCTCCTTTTTCTCTATTTTATTCATACAGGTATTTAGAGATATGGAGTATCTCCTTAAAACTGCCTTGGTTGCATCCCATATATTTTTGGCATGATGTCTCATCATTATCATTTTCTTGGATATCATTATTTATTATTTCTATTATTTTCTATTTGATCAACCCATTATCAAATGTTATTTAATTTCCAATTAGTTTTTGGTTTATCTTTCTCTGACCTTTTATTACATGTAATTTCTATTGCATCATGATCTGAAAATGTGTATTTATTATTTCTGCCTTTCTATATTTGATTTTAAGTTTTTTTGTACCCTAGTACATAGTCAATTTTGGTGAAGGTGCCATGAACTGCCAAGAAAAAAATGTATATTTTTTTCTGTTTGCATCAACAAATGAAGGACAGTGACAACATAAACATTAAAAAAAGAATGGTCTAGTAATTCTCTTAAGAAAAACAAACTGGATAAACATCGAAGTCCTCCTGTATTGTTAGATGGATATGGCTCAATCCAATACCCTGCTAGTATGGATCTGATATTGGCAGAAAGGAATACACATTTAGTGTATTCAACAATAACAAAAGGAGATTAATTTAACCATAGAAGTAAGATATTAACAATAAATGGAGTACATGGAAAACATTGTAGGTTGTTACAACAGTGTGAATAATCAACTTTTAAATTGTCCACCCTCCATCTTGAGTCAACTGTTAGAAAGCAGATTGAGTTTTCATGGCTATTTGTATTTACGTGACCAAAAATAATGTGAACAACCTAATCCTTTAATAATCTTAGTCAGTTAAGTTTTTAATAATATCTTTTAAGGAAAAGTAACCATAAGGCATGGAGGCAGTGATTGAGATACTGCTCACCACAACCTAATTATAGCATTGACTTAGTTTGATAACTCACTTGATACATTAGTACACATAGTTTTAGGTAGTTATGAGGT